>NW_026641535.1:0-754 GCF_028554395.1 Pezoporus wallicus | reverse complement strand
TAACCCTAACCGTAAGCTTTCACCAGCTTTCCCTCCAGGCTCTTCGATTGTGGGAGCAGACGGCAACTGTTCGTGCTCTACTCACTGTGCTGGTGGGCAGCCGAGAGCAAGCTCCGAAGAGGGTGCATTCAAATGGACCTTTAGGTATGAAGGCGAGGAGCGACAGCAATGATGGTGACACTGTTGCAAAGCTGACTGTGTGCTGAAGATGCCCAGCACGTGCTTTCCCTCCGGGCTCTTCGGCTCTGGGAGCAGAGGCCAGACGTTCATGCTCTACTGACTGTGCTGCTGGGCAGCCAAGAGCAACGAGCAGAGAAGTTGGATTCAAATGAACTTCTAGGTATGAAAGTGAGGAGCGACAGCAATGGTGGACGCACTGGGTCAAAGCTGACTGTGTGCAGAAGATTCGGAGCACCAGCTTTCCCTCCTGGCTCTTCGATTGTGGGAGCAGACGGCAACTGTTCGTGCTCTACTCACTGTGCAGCTGGGCAGCCGAGAGCAAGCTCCGAAGAGGGTGCATTCAAATGGACCTTTAGGTATGACACCGAGGAGCGACAGCAATGATGGTGACACCGTTGCAAAGCTGACTGTGTGCTGAAGATGCCCAGCACATGCTTTCCCTCCCGGCTCTTCGGATCTGGGAGCAGAAGCCAGAAGTTCGTGCACTAATCGCTGTGCTACTGGGCAGCTGAGAAACAGCTTTGGAGAGGTTGCATTCAAATAGACTTTTAGGTATGAAAGCGAGGAGTGACAG
>NW_026641534.1:0-760 GCF_028554395.1 Pezoporus wallicus | reverse complement strand
CAGCCCCTGGGCAGTGCAGCTGCTGGTGCTGTCATTGGGAGCTCAGTACAAGGGGACCTGCCTGGCTCCGGCAATGCCCACGCAAGCCCACCGGGCATTGCAAAGGCAGGAGGGGTGCTGGTGGGCTCTGGTAAAGGCCAGGCCAGTGCCGGGCATTGCGCATGGCTCCAGTGCTCTGCTGGGTTCTGGCAATGCCTTCTGGAAGGTGACAAAGGCCCTGGCAGGTGCAGGCACAGCCCAGAAGCCCAGCGGGCATCACGCAAGGTGGGAAGGAGCTGGTGGGCTCTGGGCACACCTGCGCAATCCTGACTGCGGCAATGCCCGCGGGAGCCCCTGTGGTCCCCCAGCAACAGGGCCAGGACAGGAGCTGTTTCTGGGCCTCCCCTGCCCTTGGCAAGCACTGCCCCAGCCCCAGCAACACTCGGGAGCTGCGCTTCCTGAGCCAAAGAATGCTGCTTCCAGCTGCGTGCCCGTACAAAGAGCCCAGCTCCAGGAGTGCAAACGTCCAGCCCCTGCTGTCACAGCAAAGGGGCCAGGACAGGGTCAGTGTTGAAACCCAGCCGGGAACTCAGCACCAGCAGCCGCTCGCTCAGCACCTGGGTGGGATGGGGAGGAGAATGGGAACAACGTAAAACCTGCGATGGAGATGAGAACAGATCAGGAACTGAAATCAAGTACAATATTGTAATAGTAATAATAATACCAACAACACAAATAGTAATTATTATTGTTATTATTATTATTACTATTATTGGTATTA
>NW_026641532.1:0-755 GCF_028554395.1 Pezoporus wallicus | reverse complement strand
CAGCTCACACTTCTATAGGGGAAAGGGGGGTTAAAGGGATGCATGGATCCCATTGGAATTCCATGGGATCCCTCATTCCCATCCCTGTGTACCTGCTGGTCCGAGGGGCACAGCTTCTGGGGGGCCCCCTCGGTGAGGTCCTGGCTGGGGGGGGGCAGGTCCTGGCAGAGCAAACACTTCCATTCGGGGCTATGGGAGCAAGGGGGGGTAAGGGGTCAGCAGGGAAGTGATGCCCTTGGATCCTATGGGATGCCCTTGGATTCTATGGGATGCCCTTGGATTCTATGGGATGCCCCTGGATCCTATGGGATGCCCCTGGATCCTATGGGATGCCCCTGGATTCTATGGGATGCCCTTGGATTCTATGGATTCTATGGGATGCCCCTGGATCCTATGGGATGCCCCTGGATCCTATGGGATGCCCCTGGATTCTATGGGATGCCCCTGGATTCTATGGGATGCCATTGGATTCTATGGGATGCCCTTGGACCCTATGGGATGCCATTGGATTCTATGGGATGCCCCTGGATCCTATGGGATGCCCCTGGATTCTATGGGATGCCCCTGGATTCTATGGGATGCCCCTGGATTCTATGGGATGCTATGGGATGCCCCTGGATCCTATGGGATGCCCCTGGATCCTATGGGATGCCATTGGATCCTATGGGATGCCCCTGGATCCTATGGGATGCCTCTGGATTCTATGGGATGCCCTGGATTCTATGGGATGCCCCTGGATCCTATGGGATGCCCTT
>NW_026641531.1:600000-763052 GCF_028554395.1 Pezoporus wallicus | reverse complement strand
CGGCCGCCGCGAACGCTGTGGCGAGCGAGGGGTGGCATGCCCGCAGTGCCGGCTCGTGGGGAGAGGCTTCGTCGGTACCCACTGGACCGGGGTCGGCGTGTGGATGACGCAGTTGTCTGTCAGCTGCCGCTGATGGAGCGTAGGCTTTGCGATGGAAGTGTAACTGTAGTGCGTTAAGATCAAAGCAAACAAAGGGCAAGTGTGCTGCAGATCCAGCGTTTGCTGGCTTTGCTCGGTGATGTCAGAGCCAACACCATTTTCCCCACTGTTTGTAATCTATGGCTAATTTTCTTAAACTTTTACTGTATGAAGCTCTTTAGGCCTGAGGGAGTCCATCATTGGCACTGCCCCTTTAGCTTGCCAGCGACTGAATTAAAGCGTTCTTTTTGTGAACAGCTCCTCTCAAGAAGTAATTTATTCTCTCCACCTAGTAGCTATTATGAGGTTTATTTTTGTCTCTCGTTAGCTTGTCATTAGCCTGGTGCTTGCTGCCTGATGTTTCCTACTGTATTAAAACCTGTACCTCTTATCTCAGTTGGTGAGGTGCATTTATCTTGTTTTGGAGATGGTAAACTAAGACAATAAAGGTCAAATGTATTCAGGCGTGTGACTGTGTTGATTGCCTGCATGACCTGTGTATACCTGGTATTACAGATACTTTTACATTTCATCTTAGTCACCCATCTATATCATTAGGTGTTTCAATCCGTTTAGAAACCTTTCCATGTTCCAGTTCCCTTACAGCCCTAGGGGCATGTTTTTTATTGTTAAAATCCAGGATAAAAAGCTGTTGTTATGAGTCCTCTACTAGTGATCAACCCTTCCATTCTTTTATGGCTGTAACTTTCTTGTTTTCCCCCTCAGGAAGCCCTTACCAGCCCGTAATTGAAGCATTAGAAAACTATCCACAGAAGAAGTTCTACAATGTCTCAAAGCTGGGAGACGCCAAGTATGGTAATGATGCTTTCTGTCTGTTTGTAGTTGGGATGGTACCAGCAGTAAACACGCATCACATACTGCTGTGAAATAGTAGGAGATGCTACCACCATTATGTGACTTGTTAATTGGTGTATCTGAAAGCTGCTCATTTTCTGGTCCTACTGCTTCAGGAAGTTGGTAGGGGGCAATATTTATAGCCTTTTCTCAGTAAGGGAGAATGTAGAGGTGCTGCTGGAGTTGTCAGCAGTACTCCAGAATTATTTATCTTTTGGAAAAAAAGGAAGAGACAGTACTTGAAACCTAAATACAGGTTTTGCCATCATTTTGTACTGCTTCTGGGTTTCACCTCACCAGCAATTTCAGGTAATCGGTAACTGTGTGTTTACTTGAACATAGCTTCTAGTGCAGTTGCTGCAGAAAAGATGAGGTTTTGTGGTGTTTATACAGTTGCTTCATCTCAGCGTGTCATTAATACGTAATAACATGGAGTGGTACGTGCCAAAAAGACTTTGGGTCTGTGTGTCTGGGTCCCTGTTGAAAAATACAGAGTATGTTCTTGTGTAATGGGGACGACTGTACATTGAGACAGCTATAGATCACTGTCAGCTGGAACAGCCTTACTGCTGCTGGTAATCGGAACATACTTTCATTGTTCTCTCCCTTTGCCTTCATGTTAAACTCCTGAAGTACTTATTGAGGTATATATTAAAGCTATTTGGGACTTTTTTTTTCAGTTTTGTAAGGTCTGAATTCCTCTTCTGTGTTCACAGAATTTGTGAGACATTTCTTAATTAAAAAATTATACTTGAAACTTTTATTTGACAGCAGTAAGCGCTTCTCTGTTGTTTGAAGGGAAGAGAGAGGAGAACTTCTGCTGGAACTTCTGTGTGACAGCCATGTGTTCTTTCACAGTTCTACTGCTTGCAAAAACAAAGTTAATCTTTCCAATAATCATGCAGGTGGCTTTGCCCAGGAAGAAGCAGTAGTGTGGTGGTAACAGGACCAGTCTGTTCTACAGCAGCTTTTTGAACAGCCCTGTGACAGGAGTGGAAATGTATAGAGAAAATGGAACTTTGTGCAAAGGCATGCCATACAGCTTGGAGCAGCAGGAGATATTTCTGAAGAGGTTTGGAGAAGGAGCTTAAGGAATGTAATAGAGCGTCTTTGCCTTCCAATAGAAACTTGTGTGCAGAAGTTGGAAGCCTCATATTAACTGCAGTTAGCAAGATGTTAAATAAAACATAGATACTGTGTGGAACAGCACTGATGGCAAATCCAGCATCTGGAATTACTTATTGCATTTGTTGCTGGAATAATAATTTGGGATTTTACCTCTTTGTCCTTTGCCTTGAGGCTTCTGACTGTAATCTGACAATAAGAGCCTGCTTAAATTTATCAGATTCTGAATGTAAAAGGTAATTGATTTACTTGCCTGTTTAATAGGGAGCATCTCATCTTCTAATCTTGAAAATAGTATTCAGTTATGGGGAAAATGGTAGCTAGAACAAACTCAGAATGATTTAGGGCAGAGGGGGCATCTGTAGAACTAGTCCAGCTGCTTGCTGGGACTTGAGTGAACTTGAAGAGCCTTTCTCAACTGAGCTCTGCAAATCTGCATGGATGGAGATTCAATTCCCTTTCCTAATCCTGTGCTTAACCACCTTCTCTGTGAACTTCTTTTTGCTTGTGTCCAGTCACAGTGTCCCTTCCCGCACCTTCTGACTTTAGTTTTGTCCTTTCACTTTGTACTTCTGAGATGCCAGGTCAGGCCTCCCCTTCTCTGCAGTTCCTGTTGGGTTGTGGGTGACTACAGTTAGTGCACTACAGCTTTCTCTCTGGGTGAGCAAATCTAGTTCTCCCAGCTGCTCCTCTGTCAGGTACTGCAGTCCCAGAAGACCCTTCACTGGATGTGATCTGGTTACTTGAGATCTGCATCCAGAGAGGCCCAAAACTAGGCACAGCATTGCAGACGTGAGCT
The DNA here is from genome assembly GCF_028554395.1 of Pezoporus wallicus. Classification (NCBI taxonomy): domain Eukaryota; kingdom Metazoa; phylum Chordata; class Aves; order Psittaciformes; family Psittacidae; genus Pezoporus; species Pezoporus wallicus. The sequence continues at coordinate 760,135 of NW_026641531.1, read as the reverse complement.
TGCTAGTGCCTAATGGAGAGAGATAGTTGCTTCTCCATGGCTGCTAAGCAGCCCTTTGGACGCTTAGGTTTATCACTCGAAGGATGCACTGCATATTATTTATAATCCAAGAAAAGGCAGAATAATTTTCTCCTAGTATCTTGGTTTTTAAATCAAGTGAGTGGTGGCATTAGAGCTGATTAGATGTGATTTTGATAACATTCTTCCATTGTTTTGGGTGATTTGTCTAATGAGACAACAATGGGCAATATCTGAGAAAGAGACCCAAAGAGAACAGGGTCAGTAAATACTGTATTAACAGTTTGTGGTCAAACCTGTGGGTTAGGTTGAGACCACCAAATCTTAACTTTCTTGCTAAAGCCTGAACTGAATTGTTTCACTGTCTTACAACTAGTTTTTAGGATTTCTCACTGTTCTCAAGGTCATTTGTCTGCTTGCACGGTGCTGTGGAAAATAATGGGATTTGGGGAGAAATTACTATTGATTTTTTTTTTTTATAGTTGTTTGCAGTGAGTAATAACATTGCTGCTTTTTTCTCCTCCCACTTCTTTGATTCTCATTTCCAGTTCCCTAATATTTTTTGTGCAGAAAGCTGTTTCTAGTCAATACCTTAATCCAGATCAGTAACGAAATGAAGTTGTATTTGGTTAAATGTCATTCTTTATATTTTAAGAAATGGATTTAATTTTAAGGCATGTGGCAGAATAGTTTCTGGTCAATTATTTAAAAACATAATCTGTCATGGGATGCTTTTGGCTTTGTCTCAAGTAACAAAAAGGTGAAATATAGAATTGAAAAAATATTTCTTAATAATCTAACTGTTGTTGCTTTCCCTCCCCCTCTGATCAGTAATCCCAGCTCTAGGTTCCTTTCATCCTTCTCCTGCCAGCATAGCATACCTTCTTAAATGTCACTGCCTTAACACAGTGCGGTCAAGCCATTGGTATCTTCCATTCCAATCCCATATGATAACTCAGTTTCCACAATGTATGTTCCATATTGTGCAATGAAGATCAAGCCCCAAGGCAACTGGAAGAGCAGGCTCCTGGAGCTCTCATCCTTCCAGTCCCTAGCAAAGTGGAATCCTTTAGAACACTGGGATTGTAATTTTTAAAGAACTCCTGAAGCTGAAGGTGTTGCACTAACAGAGCTCCTTTGCTTTGCCCTAGATACTCTGCCTTATTCCATACGAGTGCTGTTTGAATCCAGTGTCCGTAACTGCGATGGCTTCTTAGTTAAAGAAACAGATGCTATGAACATCTTGGACTGGAAGACAAAACAGAATAATGTTGAAGTGCCCTTCTGTCCCGCCAGAGTTGTTCTTCAAGACTTTACGTAAGTGTGTGCATGCTGGAACCACTGACTCAATCCCTGCAGCCTCAATGAGTTGTGCATACAGTTCCTTGGCTTGACAATAAATAGTACTGAAGCATCAGTAGAAACCTGTGCACTGCCTGTGTTACCCGGTAGGCTCCTCATGCTAATGCCATGTGATGTAAGTGTAGGAGTTCCACAGGGTATCCTGGTTTCAGCACAGGTTGGTGAGGCTGAAGCTGTTGGCCGACAAGGACCACTGGGTAGGATAAGAGCCAAAACACAAATCAAAGTGGTGACATTTTGGCTGCAGCCAGATGGCTGACAGTTCTCCAAAATAAATGAGATAACTGCAGATTAAATATTGCTGACTCCTCATATATTTATCCAGAAGTGAGATAATTAAAAAAGGAACTGTGGTATTACTGAAAATTAGGTAACCTCTGCTTAGCAAGGAAAGTCAGGAACATTTATATAGTACTGTGGTATATAAACATGTCCTCAGTTTTCTACTTCAGATACACTTTATTTGATAGGAGCAAGAGTATTTCCATCCAGTACTATGAGCGTCATAAATGGCTTTGTAAGGAAGGTGTTAAATGTCCCACATGCTCATTGTTTGCATAGCAAGGTTCTGTTGAAAAGGTAGTAAAGATCTAAAAATCAGTTCTGTGTTAAAGTACCATCACACTTAAGAAGCATAGCAAGACGAGAGGAGTGTAATCCTCTGAGGTGTTCCTGTACTCTTGTTGGGTATGTTATATTCAAACCTGCTGTTGGTTTTTGTGAACAAGTACCAACTCTTAACCTAAATGTTTCAAGTTCCTTTGAATTTAGAGATTAGAATAGTAGGGGTTATTACTGCAGTAGAACTTGGGTAGATGTGGACTTGAAGTGGAAAAAAGCTAGTGTATTTTAGTGAGTTGATGTCCTGTGTTGTTATACTATTTGGTTTTTCCATCTCTTAAGTGGAATTCCAGCAATGGTGGATTTTGCTGCCATGAGAGAAGCTGTGAGAAATGCTGGAGGAGATCCTGCGAAAGTCAATCCTGCCTGCCCAACTGATCTCACTGTTGACCACTCTCTGCAGATTGATTTCAGCAAATGGTAACATAGCGCATGTTTTTGGATGGACTATATGTGTCTGTGTGGTACTGAAGTACAGAGTCACTCTGGTCTTGGTACTATCCCATCAAATCCTTTCTCCTGTGTGGATGCTTGATGCTATACCTGATGGTGTCTGAAAGAGGGCTGGATGAAAATGGATGAAGTAACACTCCTGAAGGAGAGGAAGGTTTTGGCTTGGCACTGAAGCTGTTTGACAACCCAAATTCTGGGCTAAAATAACTGTTTCTGTCATGGTTTCCAGAAAATATGGCTGAAGAGAATGAGGCAGAGGGAGTTTGTCATTTTGCTTTACCCTGTTTTTACTGTTTATGTTAAATCCTTCTGCCTTGTGACTGCCTTGTCACAGCTCCAGAGAATGGCTCATAATCCTGTCGGACATACTGAAAGGCTGTCATTTCAGCCCATAGCTTAGGACTAATTTAACTTTTCTTATGGGCCTGCATTTTACCACAGATTAAAAAAAGGCTGCAGATAGTTGCAGTTGTGTAATTGTAGGAGCCTGGAAAAGTATCGGGACTGGAAACGTGGTTTTCATTGTTCTGACAGGCAGTAATGTGATGAAAACAGCCCAGGGCTGCCCTTTGCTGGAAGCATGATACTGCAGAAGAGGAAAAACTTGAGTTCTGCTCAGTGCTGAAGCAAACACTAAGTAAATAATGCAGCTCCCCTCCGTTGTGGAGCCTTTCAGACTCATGCAGAATTGTATAAATTGCACAAGCTCTTTGGGAATTCTGAAAGTGGGAAAAAGCCTGTGGCCAAGTGGACATGGGTGTGTGAGTAGTTTGTGTAGACCTTCCAAGCACAGAGGATTTCAGTTTGGTCAGTATTGGAAGAGTGAAGAGCAAGAAGCTGCAGCTCGCTGTTGCATTGCCTATGTGTTGTCTTTGTTGCATGCTCTGTCCACCCTTGTGTCTGGAGGGACAGCTGATTTGATTGCAATTAGGCTTGCCTAAAATTCTCAGAAGGACTAAGTGCTGGCAAAAGGTCTCAACATGCTGCTTCGTAATGATAAATCCAGCCTCTGTAGTTTCCGTGTTGGAAGGCATGCAGGATCTTGGCAGCTGCTGGTCTGTGATAAGAAACCCTTTGCTACAGGCTGGTTTGTGCTGCTTTTATGTGGCTTCCATGTCCTGTTGGTCAGGGGAGGCTGTCAGACTAGGCTAGGATTTAGACAAGGCCATGTAATATCCTGCAATTGGATAACTAAGTATCTTTTTCTTGATACTAAAGCAGGAGCTTTAATTCTGAATCCTTGAATTGGTGAATATTGAGAGGTAAAAAGTCATCAATGTTTCACAACAAGCTTTCTTTGCTCTCATGCAAAGACTGAATATTGTACAAAGAGAGGGTAGCATGCTATTTGGACTTGAATTGTTAAACCCCAACAACTTTGCTATCTTCTGACTTGAACAGTGCATGAAATTTATCTGAGCCTTTGGGAATTTGTGTGAAAAGCCTAATTAAATAATGAAGTTCCTTTTCTTTCCTTGAGAAAGCTTTGTTTGCAGTCATTCCTCTGTGGATTTAACAGAGCATGTACAGCACTATCTTAAAAAGAAACATGTTCAGTACTGAAATCCACTACTTGGATGAGGCTATACCTACCTTAAAAGGTTAAAACTTGCTTGCAAAGATCTCTGGTGTGCTGTGAAGGAGTTAATCTGGTGTTAATCTTTCAGGCAATCTGGTTCTGTTCACTTATTACCAGACTGTTATTTAACTGAGTTTATCCCATGTAGTTAACTTTGCAACAGGGTTGTTGTAAAATAACAACTTTGTCAGATTGTATGTTGTGTTGGGAGGCTTTGCAAAAGACAAAGAAACAAAGAAGGAAAAGGAGAAAAAAGCCTGACGTCTGAACGGCTCCTATGTTTGCTGTTGCAGTGCTATCCAGAACGCTCCGAACCCTGGAGGTGGCGACGCGCAGAAGCCAGTGGCGAAGCTGTCCCTGCTGAAGGTGCAGCCTCGGAAGGTGCCCTGCAGGGGTCAGGCCGGCTGCAGGGGGCCCTGTGGCTCTGGGGAGGCCGCTCGCAGCCCGGGACAGATCGAGAACACGCCGATCCTGTGTCCCTTCCATCTCCAGCCCGTGCCTGAGTACGACACCTTCCTTGTAATTATTTGTACCCTTCTGTGGTGGTAACCACTGCCTGTGACAGTTCAGAGGTGGGATTGGCTTCTGAACACCCTCCTGCACTCTCTTCATGCGTGCGGTAGACAGGTTTCAGCATCTAGAAGCAGGTCTGATGTAGCAGATTTGTCTGCAATCGTTATCTTCTGTATTTTTCAAATAGGGCTTTACTAAACCTGGTGCAGATGGACAGCTCTGTGGCTCATGGCTGTGATCTGTAAATTGAATTTGGAGCCTTCCCTCGTTTCTTTATAGGGACAGCAAAGCATTGGGGCAATCCTCTGGCTCTTACAAAGTAAACGTCAGTGAATAAGCATTGATTTATTTCTAAAGGTAATTTTTAAATTGTTCTGTGAGACCTTTTCAAAAGCCTCTGGCTGTTAAGGAAGACCTAAGAGCTAGAACTAGCCTGTGCATCATCCCCCAGCTTCTACAGTCCATCTGCCCTTGAGGTGAAAGTCAGTGAGTATCCTGCCTGTATGTAATGCCCCAGGGGAACTTCATCTATCTGCCTTCTTCAGGTTTCCAATACTATTAACAGGTCATTATGTACAATTCCATCTATGACAATTACATGTCATCATCCTCCTCTTTCAGCTGCGCCTCTTTTGTCTGCTGGCCTGCTCAGATCCCTATCTTCCTGTGCTGGACAGGTGTTGCATTTAAAAACTGATCAAATCTGTATCCCACAGTGATAGGATGCTGATTGTCTTGGTGGTTTTATAGATATGCAAATACTCCTGCTCAGTACAGGTGTGGGAATGCAGTATTAGAATCTCTTCAGCAATATTGATGATTCTGGCAGCAGAGCAGCAGTGGTATTAATTAAGCTGCAGTGTGATTGATGACTGTCCCTCAGGGCTTTGCAAAGCAGGATAGCCACTAACCTTCTGTCACTGCAGAGAGGGAAGGGACATGATGTAAAATACACCTCTAAAAAATTGAGGGCTTCCTTCCTAGCACAAACCAAGTGTATTTCCTTCCTTGTCCACCCTCTTCAAGCAGAGGTTATTCCTCTTAAATTGTGGATTGCTCCTTTATGAGTATCAGTATTGTAGTAAATAACACTTAACTAAGAAAAGACAGCTCATTTTGTGAGACTGTGCTGATGAGTACTTATGAAGAAAAAAATTATGTGGAGGCCAGAAATATGTGAATGGAGGATAGTTACAGTTGCCCTGGTGCTCTGCTCAGTTGCTAAAGGGCCAGTACTGAATGCAGAGTGTGTTTTTACATGAGCTAGTGACCATCTTGGTTCTTTACTGAATTTTGAATTTACAACCTCTAAGACTTCTGATTGGGGAAAAAAAGAAAAGCTTCTGTGCACTGAAGTGTATGCTTGATAGAGATCTCTTAAAATGAGTATTTTTGAGATCAGATACTATAAGCAAACTATACCCAGAGTAAACATGTTCTCAAGGACAGCGCAAATGAAATCGATTATTCTTCACTGTTCAGAGAAAGCTTGCTGCAAGGAAGGAATTTTCTTTGTTCTAATAAATGACTTCAAATTGTGCTGCAGGCTTATGTAAGTCTTTCATCAAACAAGCAAAACCAACACCTTGTTTGTCTGTAATTTAAAATAAATTATGACAGTGCTTGTAAATTTGATACCTTCCTAGGCCTGAGACAGTATTGAAAAATCAAGAGATGGAATTTGGCAGAAACAGAGAGAGGCTTCAGTTTTTTAAGGTATGTGTGTACCTGTGGGCCTTGTATTGTGTTGTGGTTGTCTGAAGAGCTTGCTTCATTTGTCTACCAATGTTCATATTTAGATGATAAATGTGGTAATTTGGAAATGTCAGACACTCAAATCTGAATTTAGTAAGGGAACAGAAGATTGGCTGATAACATGGCTTGTGACTTTGAATCTAAAAACCATTATGCAGCAGCAGCTCTAAAGCAAGGTGTCTTTTAAAGGAGAAATAATCTTTCATAATTCTAACTTGAAAAAGTTTTGCACTGATTTGGCTCTTAGCAGTGTTAATGAAGTGGACAAAGTAGGTGTTTATGAAGCATTAATCTTTTTAATGCTTTTTCATGAGCTCCATGCCTTAGATCCCATCTGTACTTCTGTTACAAATCTTACTGGGGTTGGAGATGTTGAGCAGAGGCCATGTTGAGACATTGCCCCTCTGAGGGGGCAGCAGTGCCAGTAAACTTGCTTTTGATGCGGATCTTGTATTGTGAACATTTGCTTCTTTGTTGCTAGCCAGGGGTCTGCAACATGAGCATTTGATCCTCATCCTCCGGTTTCACATGGTTTAGGGATCCAGTGAAATGACCTTTTCATATGGGTAGACTGGGAGGTTTCTTCTCCGTTATTAAAGAGGGAAACTGCCACACTGAATCTTGTTCTACTTTTCCATGTTAGCTTTTTTTAATCGAGCTCCTGAGTTCAAGGCACTTTCCTAGTTTGCATCTTCAGTCTCATCCAGGAATGTAAAACCTAAACCAAATCCTGCAATAAATAGAAGTGCTTATGTTCTGTTGAAATACTGGTCTTAGCTGGGCTGGCGATCAGTTGTGTGAACTGGATGGTAAGACATTCATGCAGCCCAGCTTTTGAACAGTAGGTATGAATTATTGATTTAGTCTTCAGGGGGAAAAGAATGCTTGCTTTAGGTGATTAAGAATTTCCAAGTCACAGGGGATCATGTACCTCTGTTTGACAAATGAGCAAAAGGCACTTGCATAAATAGGAAGTACTGTGTTCTTGTGTATTAGTCTTGTCTTTTTAGTTATGTTCTAAGAATTGAATATACCTTTGGAATAATGGAATTCCTTTCTTTTTTTTCTTCTTTTTTTTTTTCCCTCTAATTTGGAAAAACTACAGTGGAGTTCCAAGGTTTTCAAGAACGTTTCCATAATCCCACCTGAGACTGGAATGGCGCACCAAGTTAACTTGGAATATTTGTCCAGAGTTGTTTTTGAAGTTAAAGACTTTCTATATCCTGATAGCGTGGTTGGCACAGATTCTCATACAACCATGGTAAATGGCTTGGGTATCTTGGGCTGGGGTAAGTATGCTAAGAGTAACTTGGTAGCCCTTTGAAGTGTCATACGTATTACTGAGAGAGTGTTCTTCCTACTGGATGCCTCTATCTCAGACATAACAAACTGTCTTGAATTGTTGTTCAGAATGCTTGTTGTCTAAAAGGAATCCCAGCTAACATTTTTTCCATTAAAAAACTGCTCGTTGTCAATTTAAAGAGAAAATAGCCAAAATCCAATTGATAAGTAAGTGCTGTTAGTACATGCAGTAAAAATTCTGTATGGTTTCCCTTGGAAAGTTACTTTTAGACATAAAGTATTCTCTGGTTGAGTGTGAAGTCTAACTTCAGCAGTAGTCTTGCTTTGTTTTATTTTTAATGTATAAACATTGGCTAGAACTTGTGCATTTCTTGCTATAGCCTGGTTGCAGATAGAATGATGCACTTGACTCAGAGAAGCAGCAGTGTTTATTGTTGCAAGCCCTTAGGATTAATAGGAAGATGTTTATTAGAGTTTTAGGACCTCAACATATTTAGTGTCAGGCTGCTTTTCATTAGTTAAGTAACCAGTGTTCCCCTTCCAGGTGTTGGGGGCATTGAAACAGAAGCAGTGATGCTGGGGATGCCACTTACTCTAACTTTGCCCGAGGTTGTTGGGTGTGAACTGACAGGCACAGCCAGCCCGCTTGCTACATCCATAGATATTGTTGTGAGCATTACAAAGGTAAGAGTTTGATGCCTTTTCAAACAAAGCAAAGCTTGTTGCCAATTCTGCCATTGCTGTCTGAGAACTTAATTAAATGCTGGGGGTATTTTTTTAGTATATCTTTAATTATGGAGGTGCAGACAGATACAAATAATCTCCAACCATTTTTATTTATGTCGTGGTTTAAACCCAGTCAGGTAACTTGTTCACTCACCCCCCCCCCCCTTCTTTCCCTCCCCCTACTCCTGGAGGGACGGAGAGGAGAATCGAAAAGAATGCAACTCCCACGGGTTGAGATAAGAACAGTTTAGTAACTAAGGTATAACACAGATCACTACTGCTACCACCAATGATAATAATGATAAAGGAAATAACAAGGGAAGAGAATACAACACCTCAGCACCAGCTGACCGATAACTCGCCCCCAAGCCCGACCAAGCTCCGACCGATACCTCCTCCAACCCTGCAGTCTCCCAGCCCTTCCGGCCAACTCCCAGTTACATCCTGGCCATGACGTGCTGTGGTATGGAATACCTCTTTGGTCAGTTTGGGTCAGGTGTCCTGTCTCTGCTTCCTCCTGGCTTCCCCTCCTCCCTGGCAGAGCATGAGGCTCACAAAGTCCTTGGCCAAACCAAAACATCGCTATTAGCTCTGTTCCCAGGCCGAAAGTCAAAACACTGCACTGCACCAGCTACCAAGAAGGAGAAACATGACTGCTACTGCTGAACCCACGACAATTTACTAGTCCTCCAGAGTAGTGTGTTTAGGGGTTGGTGTTCCCCCCCCCCAGTGGTTTATTTACAGGCCCTCTTTCACTAAAAGAATATATTAAGTACATGTGCAGGGTAGGGGCAGGGAAGAGAAGCCCTGCTTTCCCTTTTTCTCCTGCTGGCTTCTTCCCTAGCTTAAAAACTTTCCCTGGATACCCTTTTCATTCCAAAATATTCCTGCAAGACACAAGTCCTGTCTGTGACTGTGAGCTGGTGCAACTCCAGAACCTGTTTTGTGAAGATGGGTTTTTTTCCAGGGCAGTGCAGGCTGCTGCTGTTGTGGTAGGTGAAGAGCATCAAAGCACTGAAGAGCAGTGAATGCTTTGAAAACTCCATTCTCCTTGCGCTGGCATGATGCCTGAGGAAGGGTGTATCTGCTCTCCACTAGGAAATCTGCAGAACTTGCTTGCGGATGGAGGTGTGGGGTAGATGTTTAGAACCCAGTATGTTAAAGGGGCTTGGGTTTTGTTGGAGACTGAGCCTTAAAGTCCACCATTTAGTTTTAAATGTTCATGACTAGCTAGTTGCAAATTGTTGCAATGAGCACTGCTTGCACTGTAGCTCTTCCCGTAACAAATATCGTTGTGTCCTCTCTTAAACAGCATCTTAAGCAAGCTGATGTTGCTGGAAAATTTGTGGAGTTTTTTGGGAGTGGAGTTTCCCAGCTCTCTGTAGCAGACCGAACCACAATAGCAAATATGTGTCCTGAATATGGTGCTATTCTGAGCTTTTTCCCTGTTGATAATGTGACACTGAAGCACTTAAAGCATACAGGTAAGGTGACCTTAAAGCAGCGATTCATTGTTTCCGTGTTTCAGATATGTGGCAATGCATTTTTTTTTTGCTTGAAACGTCATAGTTCTTAAACAGGGATTTTCTACAGAGTTCTGAGGTGGATTTGTGGTCTAAAAACGTGCTGTACAGTAACAGGCTGTTTCATTCTCTTACCCAGTAGAATCTCAGGCATCTGAGTAATACCTACCACAAATTGTGTGCCATACAGATTCACTGCTGGCTAGTTCTGTGGCACACTTAGCCAATGGTGTTTGAGTCCGAGTTATGTACCTGCTTTATCAGTGCAGATGTTTTCTAATGTGGCTTATTTTGTCTGTGAATCCCATGTATTGAAGTGGGGCTGTGGTTTTTGTATGTATAGCCCTGGCCTGGGCATAGCTGGCTGCACGTGAGGTTTGTGGCTGGTTCATTTATCTGACAGCCAGTTTACTAACACCATGTCATTTTTCAACATCCAGAGTCTTTGTTCTGAAAAGCACATGTAAGCCTTTAAAACAAAAGGAAATTCTCATTACAATATATGCTACATATAGGAAGAAAATTCTTATTTATATTTTGGAAAGTGTATAGAATAGAAGTCTTCTCACTATGAAATGGATCCCTTAACCACCTGAGAGTCCCTGCAAAATCACAATCTAAAATGGTTATGAGAACTAAGTGGAAAAAAAAGCCAGTCACAACATATTGCCACATTTTTCCACATTCTTTTTCTTTCCCTCTTTCAAGAGCATTATTTCACTGACCTGTCAAGCTAAACTGGAAGGATGTCAGTTCCTTACCAAACTACTGCAAAGGGAGAAAGCTGCAGGGTAACAGATGTCAAAAAGAACTCGTTCACATTGAGCTTTTCTGAAACTGAAATCTGTCACTTGGAAATAGGAATTACACATTTTTAATTGCACAGCAAACACATTTTGTCTGCTCAGGGCAGCACAAATGCATCCTTTTCTAACGCTAGCCGATACTACTGCCTGTTGCCAGCTAGGCACATGACCTGTATTCAACAAGTAAATCTTAATGGAGAAAAGCTTTGTGAACATCAGGGGCAAATCTGTAAACTTAGAGCTACAACTGCTGGAGTTGGAGCAGCATATTTCGGTCCTTGCTATAAGAAGGAAAGTTAAGCTAATTGTGCATAATTCTTGACTAGCTCCTGGGGTTTGCCAGTGGGTGTGGAAGTGGTGTCCTTGGAAAACAGTACTTGGGATGATTGTGCTTAGTCTGATTTTCTGAGAATTGCTTGGTTGGTTTATTTATATTTTGTAATGTGACTTTTCTCATGTTTGAATTACCCTTCTCAAGGTTTTGACAAGGCCAAGCTTGAGGTCATGGAAGCATATCTTAAAGCTGTGAAGTTATTTAGGAGTGATGAGAGTTCTTCCGGAGAACCTGAGTATTCCCAGGTATGCTTGAAATGACTTGGTTTTATATGTGGTTCTCATAATAAGTAAGTACTGCTGCCGTAGCAGATTTGTCTCCTTCTGTAATTTTTATTGCTTTAATAAAAGCTGCTTTTATAATAGTCACAAGTTTGAGAAGCAAAGTATGTTGCAGGATATAGAGCTGATGGGAGAAAGAAGGGAAGCACAATACAGTTCATGGCAACTAACAGGTACAGAACTCCTGTCACTGCTGAGTGATGAGGTAACTTACAGATGGTAGAAAAGTTAGGGGTAGTGTTAAGACATTTTGGGTAAGTAGGGGTAGACCTTTACAGTGGGTGGGCTTGATAAGGGGAGCCCAGAGTTTTCATGTCTCGGAACACTCAAATTTAAAGTAAAAGAGGTCCAGGTGTCTCTCCTTCACTGTACTGTTGGGCTGGAATTGATGCATGTTTTCTCTTTGTTTTTTTTTGTTCTCTTTCTAATTTTTTAGGTAGTGCAAATAAGTTTAAGTTCTATAATTCCGTATGTCAGTGGCCCCAAGAGGTCCCAAGATAGAGTGGCCGTTAATAACATGAAAAGTGACTTCCAAGCCTGCTTAAATGAAAAGGTTTGTACAACTGATGTATTCTTCAAAAGGTACTTCCTATGACCTACGTGAATGGTATTTGTTACTCAATTCCTTGCATACCAGCTGAGCTGTCCTGATAAGTAGATAAACAGCATATCCAGTAATATTCTTTAGCTTGACAAGTGTCCTGAGGATAGTAGCTGGTAAATCATAGGTGTGTTTGTCAGGAACATGAACTTGGAAAAATCCTTAATTTCACTATTTAGATTGCTAAGGAGGATAAACCTTTAAGTGATAAATCAAATCAGAATGATTTGGGTTGGAAAGGACCTTAAGATCATCCATAACCCCATCTGCCATGGGGTTCATAGCAAAAATAGCACAAGCTCAGGAAACATTTACTCATTTGTAGAGTTTTCAAAATGGCTTTATTTTACTTTTATTCCAAAACAATTGCCATAAGAAAAGAGAAGTCATCATAGCTTAAAGGTGATGCCTAAAGACTGACACAGTCTGTAGCTAATAGGTGTTCTGAATTCTTAACTTAGGAAATGATTTTTCCTCTCAACTTGACTTCCCCAAGGAAATATATTTACTCTGAAGGTGGTATTTTTGGTTAGGGATATGCATATGTAGCTGAGAATGCAGCTAACACAGGAAAGCCTCTTCATTTCTAGTGTTTATCATGAACTTGAAGACTGACAGCAGTATTAGAAGCATACACTGTTAGAGACTGCAAAAATACTTTCTGTTGGTTTGAGCACTTCTGGCTTGTAAGGAGATGTGTAACACAGAATGGTCAGTTGTGCTAGGGAGAGAAATGGTAACGGATCACAGATCACAGTGTGGTTGAGGTGGAAAGGGACCTTTGGAGCATGACTGTGTGCTGAAGAGCTGAGGGTGTGCAGTGTTATTGACCTAGTCTACTTTTAGTTATCATCAGTAAAAATCTCAGGTATTCCTCTAATTCAGAAACAAGTGTTGTGTAGTAGACATGTACTTGCCGGGGATTGTTCTTTCCTGATGAGCAAGGAATGTGTGGGATCAGCCATGCTTTGACTGGCATTTGTTTGCAATTGTTGCGAAGTTAAAGCAGTGATGAATTAAGAAGGATAAGACCACTGTCTGGATGGAGAGAGGCATGACCTGAGGGTGGCTTTAAAAATCTCTTCAGGTGGTTCCTAGTGGGACAACTGAGTGTTATCTTAAAGTGAGGGTTCACTTGATCTCACTAATATCGTACTTCCTGTGCTGTAGTAATTGCTAATGTGTGTGTTTTTTCATCTAGTCTGGTGTTAAAGGCTTTCAGATTGCAGTTGAGAAACAGAATGACATTGTACCTGTTCAGTATGAAGGAAATGAATACAAGCTATCTCATGGCTGCATTGTCATTGCTGCAGTAATCAGCTGTACAAACAATTGTAATCCATCTGTCATGCTTGCTGCAGGTATGTTTAATTAGTGACTGTCTGGATCCTAATGGTGCCTCTCTGATTACACAGTCTTTACCTTCAATTGTGCAGATTCTTTGTAATGACTTGACCTAAAGGTTTGACACTAAACTTTCAGCTTTACGCTTGTTGTATGTTCTGGAGGTTATGTAATGAAAGTTACTTTTCAATAATAGAATCCCAGAATTTGTGACTTAAACCAGTGTTAATGATAGTAATGACAAAATATTTATGTTGGGTAGTATTTCAGCAGGTCACCAGTGTCAGGGCTGTCTTCAGATGGATGAATAATTGATGCAGGAGCTGCCTAGCAGTTGGTCTGTGCTGTAGTCACAGGTTAAGGGTATGTGCCATACCTCTGCAAGCTGTCCCAGAACAGCTACTCCTCTGTCAGACCCTGCTTGCTTATTCTGAGGCCCTCTGGGCCAAGGCAAGCTTCCCTTTGAGGCTGTGTGGCCTGTATCAGAAGAATAATAAATGGATTTAACATTGCCAACTAGAACATGGGAAAGAGATGTTTTTCTTGCAGAAAAGAAAATGGGCATTGACATTATAGGAATGGGAACAAAAACCTGAATCATTGTTATGAGTTAAACTTTATTCAGGCAAGTAGTTGCTTGACTAACAAACTGAAGGTTTACTAATCCTCTGGGGGTGTATGCTTAATTTAAGGTAGCATCATAAAGATGTTCTTTTAAGGGATATACTAATATAAGGTGCTTTTTTTTCTGTAGGACTTCTGGCAAAAAAAGCTGTTGAAGCTGGCCTGGTGGTTAAGCCCTACATAAGAACAAGTTTATCACCAGGCAGTGGAATGGTTACACATTACCTCAGTTCAAGTGGAGTATTGCCATACCTCAGTAAGCTTGGGTAAGTTTTAACTCCCACTTCATTTGTCACTTCAGGACAATAGCACACATGGGGCTTATACAGGCTGATAAATATGATGGTTGTTCGTTTGGGTGGCTAATTCTGAACTTACTAGGTTGTCATTTTAACTACTAGCAGGCTTAAAGTTGTATTTTATTCCCACCTTACAATTGACTCTGTAGATCTCTACCTCCTCTGAGCTCTGTTTATTCAGTAGTGATCTACTTAATTGTAATTGTCTTACAGGAGAGGATGCACTTATTGCTGTATGTTAAAAGTGGAACCTGGATGTAAATTTATTGGGGCAATCTGTATTAATCTTTTCTTAACACTGCTGCTGTCGTGGGTTGCTTGGCCTGGTTTTGATTGCTTTGTAGCAGTAACTAGAGTATGTGCATAATTCTGTAATGGTGCCTGGCTCTGTTCTGTGGGGATTGTTACTGCCTTTGCTTTGCTGTTACTTATGGAACAACATCTTGAGATGTTTTATTTGACTTGATTGATTGCAAAAATGTTGCCTTGTACTCTCCTGCTTGCATCAGTGAGATGTGGTGTCTGCTGCTCACGTCCTAAAAGGTCTTAACTGTCAGAGGAAAAAAAATCTTCTTAATGATGGCTAATGAAAGAACAGCTGCTTTGCTAACAAACTGCTTGTAATCATTTAATGTGCAACTTGATTGTTCTTTTCCAACGTAGGTTTGAGGTTGTCGGTTATGGGTGTTCGACATGTGTTGGAAACACTGCCCCCTTACCAGAAGCCATCAGGAATGCAATCAAGCAGGTAAAGCTCTAAGGCTTGATGAGTACAGAAATGCAGTTCTCACTGAGTGCAAAATGTACCTTATTGTTGGTTTGGTCTTTGTGTGACATTTTAGCACATCTGCATGTCAGAGACCATGGCAATTCATTGCTATGTAAAATAAATGTAATAGTATTTGTAGTATACGGATGTAAATTGCAAGATAAATGCATAGGATTAATGTTATGGAGGAAGCAATTTGTAAATGGGTTTTAAAGATCTGTGTGTGTGAGTGATTTTAACCAGCAGTACCTGAACAGCTGCAGCATCCTTCTGCTGTGAAGAAGGAAAAAAGAATGCAGGAAATAAAAGGAGGGGAGGAGTTCAATGAAGTGACTGGAGAACACACCTGAGGGTCAGGAGTGAAAAGGAAGGAGGAAGGGTGGTGGGAGAGCAAAATGCCTTTCAATTGAAGTGTTAGAATAAATAGTTGAAGTGGAATGGTAAAAGCACATCTGACTTAGTCAACAAAAAATAACATAAGCTGTTGAAGTACTGCAAAGTCATATAGAAAACCAGCCATGGTTCTGCCTTTCAGGGGGATATAATTGCCTGTGGAGTGTTGTCTGGAACAAAGAACTTTGAAGGGCGTCTCTGTGACTGTGTCCGTGCCAACTACCTTGCTTCTCCACCGCTAGTAGTTGCTTATGCTATTGCAGGCACAGTCAGAATAGACTTTGAAACTGAGCCTTTGGGTAAGTATTTCCATACGTCTTCTATTTCTGCATCTCATGTATGTGTAGAAGAGGTTTCTGCATCTAATGCATATGCAGAAGAGGTTCCTTCACATGCATTTCAGCATGAAGAGTAAGCACAGTCGTGTTTGGTGTTGCTCATAGCTAAAGCAAAGCATCCACTTAACTGATAAAATTCTTCACATGTCTGGTACCATCTCTGAATACCTGAATAGAGACGTATTCGTATTCTAATAGAAATATGAAGTCTAATATTCTGCACAATTACTGTTCTGTTAAATCTTCCTTAGGCACTGGCTTCAATGGCGAAAACATTTATTTACGAGATATTTGGCCCACCCGAAAAGAACTTCACACTGTGGAGGAGGAGTGTGTGATATCAGCCATGTTTAAGGAGTTGAAAGAGAAAATGGAGGCAAGAATGGTCTTTTGTTCTCCATAACTTAGATTGCATTTCATGTAGCTTTGTAGTTTCTTCCAGCTGAATCAGATTGGTTTGTCAGTTTTTTCCCTTACTGTAAAAGAGGACTTAACTGAGATGGGTACTTGTATTAAATACTGATTCTTAAGTAATATCCACTGAGGTTAACTTGCAGTATAGGGTAGAAAGAAACCCACCAGCAGGTCTTTGGTTTCAGAATGTAAAAATGATAAACCAGTTTCTCTGTTCTTTTTGGTTACTTTTTTGTAGAAAGGAAACAAACGATGGAACCTGCTGGAAGCACCTGAGTCAACTCTGTTTCCCTGGGATTTAAAATCTACTTACATCAGATGTCCTTCCTTTTTTGATAAACTTGTAAGTACACTGCATCTCTCTGCCAGATGATGTGTATTACTCTTCAGTAGCAGAACAGTTATTCCAGTAAAGCTTCGCTCTTAGAGTGACTAATTTGGTTATTAAAATTTCTCAGCCTTTAAATACTGCTTGGATCTCTGGAACAAGTGGAGCCTGTACATCATTGCCTTCATATATTGCAGATATGGCTTATGCATGTAAAGATTTTGTAAGAAAAATGTTTCTTACATTTTTACTATTGTCTGTCTGTCCTTCCCTCCCTGCCTGGCCCCTCTTTTCAGGCCAAAGAACCAGTTCCACCACAGCCAGTTGAAAATGCCCATGTCTTGCTCTATCTGGGAGATTCAGTAACTACAGATCACATATCCCCTGCTGGAAGCATTGCAAGGAGTAGTGCTGCTGCGAAGTATCTGACCAACAAAGGGTAAGGACTTCTCATATTAACAGCTTTAATTATATCAGAGCACTGCTTCCCATGCCAAATAATTGATCAGCACTGTTAGCTGACTGCCTAAAGTGGAGATTACACATGGATAAGTGAAGTAGTAACTGTTGCTTGTGTCTGTAAGTTTTAAAAAGAGTGAAGCCAGGTTTTCTAAATGAATGTGACTGATGCTGTAACTCACCTCTGCATCAGTGAGCATCCTGCAGCTGGAATTCCCAAAGACACGGAACACAACACGGTGCTGAGCTGCTGCTGAATGGTTTGGAAATTATATTGTTGCATTATATCGCAAAGGTGTGTAATTATTGCAGTATCAGTGAAGCATGACAAAATAATAGCCTGTGGTGTGGACTCCTCTGTAACTACTGCATTCAATCTGAATGAGTAGAATTATGAGCAACAGAGGAAGACTTAGTGGGCCTCTAATCCCAGGATGGTCATTTGATTTGGGAGTAAAGCTCTCATTTTGGTACAACGCTTGTTAATAAATACGCTGGTAGAGTTAAGAGGATTAGTAAACAGGCTTGTTTCTTAGATCAGTCTCCCCATAATTCTCATGTAGTTTGTACCATCTTGCTTGTAGCACTCCATAAAAATGTCATAAATTAACATAAAATTGCCGTTTTCTTCATGGATAATGTAGTAATGGTTTACACATTTGGTTTATGATTTCTTATAATTGCATTTGTTGGAGAAATAGTTATTTACGTCTTGCATTGAAAACTTGGAGATACTGCAATAATTATTATAAAAATCACAATATAATTGTAAACCAGATCACCTTCAATTGATTCCCTTTTCAATGTTCTTATTATTCTAGACTCACACCTCGTGAATTCAACTCTTACGGAGCTCGAAGAGGTAATGATGCTGTGATGACAAGAGGTACCTTTGCAAATATTAAGCTTCTGAATAAGTTCATAGGAAAGCCAGCTCCCAAAACAGTTCACTTCCCATCAGGACAAACGGTAAAGATGTGTTTGTTTACAGAGTGACTCTGAACACGTGCAGCAGGTTTACAGCTCACTCACACTGTTTCACTTGCTTACTCCACAGCTAGATGTGTTTGAAGCAGCGGAGCTCTACCAGAAAGAAGGCATCCCTGTAATTATTCTAGCAGGAAAGAAGTATGGACTGGGTAGCTCAAGAGACTGGGCTGCAAAAGGGCCTTTTTTACTGGTACTGCTGGTTTGTTTGACTTTGGGGAGTGTCTTTGTGTTACCTGGAAATATCTAAAATCACATTGTTTAGTTTTGGGCATAAATGTGTTCAGAAACTGTCCTCAATAAGATCACATTTTGGTTTTAAGACTTCTCAGTAATGTCTTTGCTGGAACCCTCATAGAAGAGAATCGCTAAATCTAAATTTCCTAAGTAACTTCCTGTCTTAGACTCCAGACTTGGAGATAAATTATTTCTTTATCCAGTGTCGACCTCTTTTTGGTCTCCTTGGGGTACTATGCATCCAGCTATTGGAGACTGATTTCCACTAGTACTCAGAATATTCATGTAGAGTAATGGAAGCAACTGTATCTTGCCTGGAACCCCCCACCTGCTAACCCCAGCATGGTCACTGTCTTAGAGCTCCATCTTGTGCTCTGTGGGCCTGCTCTGGTTCATTTGCTTTCATGTAGCTGTACAGCTGAAAAGAAAGCACTGCTTTACTGTTCAGTTTGAATTGCAAGATGTTGGAAATAATGTGTATTTGAAGCTTACTTCTGCATTTTGCTGACTACTGTACTGAAATACAAAATCACTTGGGTTTTTTGCAGGGTGTTAAAGCTGTCCTGGCTGAAAGCTATGAGAAGGTTCATAAAAGCCAGTTGATTGGGATTGGCATAGCTCCACTTCAGTTTCTTCCTGGGGAAAATCCAAGTACTTTGGGTCTCACTGGCAGAGAGCAGTTTTCTATATTGTTCCCTCCAGAGCTGTCACCTGGAATGACTTTGGATATTAAGGTATCTTTGCAGGATTTCTTTTATTTCTCTTTTGAATGTACTGACAATTGAAAGCACAGAAAGAAGTTAACTGATGATGGAAAACCAGATAAAAAACCAAAACCTAATTTAAGCAAGCTTATAGTAATTTGCTGTGGTTATTGAAGTTTCCCTAAGTACTGCAATGTGAAATGATTGATTGTTCTTTGGGGCCTTGTTTACCAAACCCTGTTAAGGTAGAATGGAGTCATGTGTCTCATTCGTGCCCTTTTCAAGACATGGGTGTGAGTATTTGAGAGAGGCTTCAGCTTTCCATTCTGTGTAAGAAGACCTGTAGTAACACATGCTATGCCCATAGTAACATGCTTTGTACTCTCTTAGGGAAATGGCTTTCTCTTTGTCAACAGCAGGTACGTAGCATGCTCCCAGCTGGATCTGCACTATGGAGTAAAATGGGCCTTCATTCTGTTCCCAGCAGTGTCTTGGCTCTGCAGTGGCAGATAGGCAGGGTGAATTTGCTTGTGTTCATCAAAATGTGGGGTTAGGATGTGAACTGAGAACTGAGCCAAGGGAAGCAAAAGCCAAACTCTTAACTGATCTCTCTTTTTTTGCTTTTCTTTTGAAGACAAGCACTGGAAAAGTATTCAGCGTGGTTGCCTTGTTTGAAAACGACATGGAGATAACTTTATACAAGTATGGTGGAAGTCTAAACTTTGTGGCTCGGAGATTCTTGTAGTAGACTGACTGACTGATATGGGTATCTTGCATAACTGGTAATGCTGAAACTGCCTTGTGTGAACCCAGGAATCTGTACTGTGGAACTGCAAACAGTCCTAGTGTGCTCAAAGTTACTTCGTCCATGGATGTAAAAGATTGTGAATCATTGTTACTGCAACAAGATCCTTCCTGATTTTAAATAATATTCTAATGGTGCTATTAAACATTGCTAAAATCAACATGTGTGTTGTGGCAGAGAGCTGTAAGTATGGAGGGGATGTTTTATCAGACCATTTTGTAAATAAACGATGCAAAATCTGAACCTGATCGTGCCGAAGGTTATTATGTCAGGAGACTTTGTGCAGTTGTTTCCGCTCAGTTCTTGCACCTGTAACTCTGTGTACTGCTGTGTGTTGGTTGTAGGGTAGCAGATGGTATGGAATGGTAAAGGCCACACATCACTTTATTGTCATTATTATTTATTTTTGCATCCAGAGCTTAAAGCAGACCCTCAGTTTTGAACTTGCACTATAGGTTATGGGAGTGCAAAAACGCAGTGCACATGAGGCCTGTGGTATCCTGTATTGCAGATCAGAACTTCCTTACCTTTAGTATGGGATTATATTTCATCTGAACGCAGATGTAAAACTGCTCATGCTATGAAATACTGTGTGCCTAGAAGTATGGCAAACATCTCTGCATTCAAAAACATGCTCACGGTTACTTTGCTCACACCAGTTAAGTGTAGCACCCCGGCCTTTGGGAAGCTGCAGTGTCCGATTGAAGCTTGTCCCATTTCCTTAAAGGGATGCGGTTTGTCCTTTTGTCACACCAGTTGTTACTGTGCTGTCTTCAATATCATTAGGCAAAGTACCTCTAAAAACATTAGGACTGTTTAAATTCTTGTGCTTTAAAGATGACCCATGTCTAATAAGTTATAGTCGAGGCAGCCATTCTGCTTTATCATCTGCTGTTAGTTTACAGCTCTTCCAAACAAGCATCAAGTTCCCCTGCTGAAATCCCAGACCACTGAACAAACCTGGCTCTTGTGCCATCGCAGCTTCCATAAATGTAATGGTCAGCACACTGATGATAAAAGCCCTGTTCCTTATTGACTACTGACAGAAGATGCACAGTGTCTGCACAAGTGCTTGTTTTACCAGTTACCTAAGCACTGACAGCTTCTAATCTGCCCAAGTGAGTCTTCCCTGTTTCTGTGTTCCTGTATCTTGAAAAGCTTCATGCCACCACTTAGGATTTACGGAGATTAATTTCTTTTGAAGGACAAAGCTGCAGTAACTTGATTAGAAAGTGTCAAGGTTTTGCTTTAAGACCTGTCGTTCTTGATAAGCATGGTCTTAAATATCAGAACTTCCAAGAGGACTGTATTTAGCTTACCTCTGCTTCCAGTTTATAACCAGACATGAAGGTAGTAGATGCACCATTCAAATCTTTAAATAGTGTGTTTCTGACATTCCTTAAACCTGACCCTGCCATAATTACATGGTCACAAGACATTGTTTTGTGGCAGTTCAAATGACAAATTACTTTGACTTCACTGGCATAACCGTGATACGCCTTTTTTACTTTATTGGACAGAGTTCCCTGAAGTTTCAAGTTCTGTATAGTCTGTTTCTGTATTTCACTAGTTTTGCTGTGGTTTTCTTTTAGTCCAGATAAAAACATTCCAGTGACTCCTACCACTGATACGGATGATGAATCAATGCCTTTTTGAATACTGTGTTCAAATGGATGCTGAATGAGTTTCTGTTGTGTGGTACACATGCTAATTTTATCCAGAGTTATTGAGCAGATCTTATTTCTTGCACAGCAGTGTCTAACACTATTCTTTTCCCCAGCTCAAAGGTATGATTCAGTTCAAGAAACTGTCTGTTTGTTACTGGGGAGCAGATAGGAATTTGTTGCTGGCACAAAATGTTGCTTCGTGCAGATGATGAATAAAACCATGACAAGCCATTGGAAACACGTGTGGTGGCTGATGCTGGAATGGAACACAGCCCCTGCCCTCTCTAGTGCACTGATATGCTCTTGCTTCAGGAGGAGGCAGTGATGCAGCCCTGTGGAGGTAAAGCAGTTTTGTGTATTTTAGTGCAATTTCATGAGATGTCACTATCCATAAAGCTAGTCATCTTTTAAAAACACAATGGGGTTCATAACCATAGCAACTACTTTAATTTTGCTGCACTCCTCTGTCTTAAAATCAGTGAAGGACCCCGTTGGAGCTGTGCTTTGGCACAGTTGCTGTTCAGCCTCAGGCTCCTGCTGTGGTTGCTGCAGAGGGTCCAGCCCTACGTATGCCCAAGTGAGTGGCACCTTTGGCAGGTGTGCACGCTGCCTCCCCCCTGTCAGACCTGCACACCTGAAGTGTGGGTGCTGTGACGAGCAGCCCCTCGCAGGTGCCCATCACCCACATAAAGGTGACACTTGTGTGCCTGTCCCCTTTCCCGTGAGCACTGTCCACCAGCCCTGCAGCCAAGGGGAGATGTTTAACTTTGGACACACTACGAGGACCTGTGAGCTTTAGCTGGGCAGGAGTGATGCCTACTTTCTGGCAGTCAGGGTATGGTACAGTCAGAGCAGTTGCTGTGATCACACACAAAAACCCCAGACCTCTATGGTATCTGGCAGCACAGGAGGAAATGTCCCTTTCTGAGGGTACGACTGGTGTGTTGGGTGTATTTAACCTTGGCTTCTCTCCATTTTGATTTGGGGAAGAACCTGTTCCTGCTTTTCTAAATGTCTTCTCTCCTTGTGCCCCTCTCCCTCCATCTCCCTCCCAGACGAAGCTTTGGGAGAGCATTGATGTTTATACATTTTACACCTAAGTATAAGGACATGAAACTATATATATTAATCATATTTAAGCAGCTGCAAATCAGTGTCTGCCGTTTAAAGCCAGCAGAACAGTGTTTTAAGTTCAGTTAAGTATTGTATAGATATATCTTAAGTTCAACTGATGACAATTGTGCATAAAATGTTACTGATGCTGTAAATTATTTTTAATAAAGAAAATTGTATCACACTTCTTGTATGTTACCATCTGGTTTGATTTCATTGTATAAAATACACTTAAAGTGGTGTGAAAAGGTGGGGTGGGTAAGGAAAAGAGAATAACTGTGTTGTGTTTTCTCCTTGAGGAGTCTTACGGGCTTCCAAAGGGTGTTTAGTTGCTGTAGGAAGATGTGTCCTAGGTTGGCTGAGCCCCAGGTACCAGTCTATTATAACTATATCAGGTGCATTTTTTATTAACCTGTTTGTTCTTCAGGAAAATGTGGACTTTAATCTAGACTCGAGATGAGATCCTGTGTTAAAGCCAGCTGCTGAGCAGGAGTATGGTTACGGCACTTGGAGCTCACCGCTATGACAAGACCTCCACAAGTGATCTGGGCACGCCTCTGAAGACTGCCTTTTAGCACGTGAGACGCTCAGTTACTCAAGTCTGATCTTTCTTACAGCTAAGGGCGAGGGGCCAAAGTCCAGCCTCAGTCCTGGGTGTTGTTGCCTCGCAAGGGCAGTGAGCTTCCCCCCGGAACACCGAAGCACAGAAGCCTGTAGGTACGGAATCTCGGCACTACTGCCTGGATGGCAACAAAGGCAAGGCTAGTGAGGTACCAGCCTGCCACGTGCACCCACGGGTTGCTTACAGGCAGCAGGAGTGTATTCAGTTTGTTCTGTAAAGTGCTACGTATCAAGTCCGTAACAGCAAGAACGCTTTCCTGCTCTGTCCGTTTTGTTCCAGTAAGGCAAACCATCACCAGCCTTGGGGATGGAGAGAAGGAGCCTTAATATTTACTGGAGCTCCTTTATTCCTGAGACACACCGGTGTGATTTCTGGGGGTGAGGGGCGAGTGAAGTGGTGAAACGTATTGGTTGGTCACGCACCTTCAGTGATGTGCTGTGACACTGGGAACAGGAAACCAAGGAACTTTATTTGCTTCCCTTTTCTAAATTCCCTATTGGATAAAGCAAGGTTTTCAATTTAATACCCTTGTTATTGCAGGTATTGCTGAAATTGTGGCTGGTTTACTTAAAACCAAGAGTTTTTCCCCTTTTTACCCTCAGATTCCTCACTCTGTCCTAGCCGGATCTCAATTATTGCAGATTTCAGAAATATGCAGTAATTAAAGGTAGAGATTTGTGCATCCATCTGGACAGTTAATGTGAAGTGTGGGGTTTGTACGTACACATAATGAGATGTAAAGCTCTCCGGGCCTGGGCCGGTCTTCCCAGTGAGGACTGTGGTACAGGCTAAAGGCTGGGCTCAGCACCGGCCTTGTGCTTTGACCCCTCCGCTCATGGAGGGATTTAAACGGGATCATCCCCGTGGGTGTGTGGCAGCGGGAGCCCGCTCCTCCCCGGGCGCTGCGCCTTCCCTCTCCCGCTGCCTGGAACCAGGCCGCTACGAGGGGTGTCCGGTTCCTCCGCCGCTTCCCGCGGGCCAGGCCGCAGGGTCCATGGGCCCGTCCGCCTGAGGCGGCTCGGCCGAGAGGGGCGCTGCGGGCGGGGGGAGGCCGCGCAGGCCCCGGGGCTCCCCGGCGGGGCAGAGCTTGGGGCGGCTCCCGCGCGGTCCAAGGGTCGCTGCCGAGGCCGGGGCCGGGGCTCGGAGCTCAGCAGCCGGGCAGGCGGCAGAGCAGGAGCGGCAGAGAGCGATCGAGCGCCCGTGGGTTCGTTGTGCAGGCCGCGGGCGGGAGGAGCCCGTGTGCTGTGAGGGGCCTGAGCTGCGCTTGTCTCCTGCAGGTGCGGATCCAGGAGCTCCGGGCAGCGGTTCGGCAGCTCTGGCTCTCGGGAAACCATCCCTGGGTCGCAGCGTGCCGGATTAGGCTGCGACTGCAAATTAGCTGGGGTAGAAAGGGTCCTGATTAATAAGCTCCTCACATCTCCCTGGTCTGACCATACTGAGTGCATCCCCATGGAAGGCTTTGGGGGGGGTACAGAGTAAGCAGCTGGCAAGAAACTGCAATGTAAGGAACCTGGCCTGGCTTAGGGGGTGCTCTTTGCTTGATTAATAAAGGCAGGAGGCTCTTCTCCCATCCCTGAATGTGCTTTGTTGCAGTGATTGCTGCTTCTGGTGTCGGAACATGGATGAGAGCGTCCCGCTTCTCTTTCCCTTCTAGAGACAGGATGTCCTCTGGAAACGACCGTCACCTGCAGGCGTTCACCAAACCAGCCCTTGGTGAAGGAGACGTGCCTGCGCTGGTGGACAGGGTGTTTGGGTTGAAGGTGTCTCGGGTCAGGCCGCTCCCCAGCTATGACGATCAGAACTTCCACGTGTGTGTCCCGAGAAGCGAAGGTGCTGATGGAGGTGCTGACGAATACGTCCTCAAAATCACCAACTCGGAGGACAGCCAGCAGCCAGACCTCATTGAAGTGCAGACCCAGGCCATGATGTTTCTCAGCGCCAAAGGCTTTCCTTCAGCTACCCCTTATCTTACAAAAGGTGGTGACATCATGTCTCTGGAGTCAGGTGAGTGATTGTGAGCACCTTTACTGCCCCACTGCCACCCTGAGCTTGGCAGGAGCTTGCTGTATGGGATGCCATGCACGTGCTAAAGTGGAACTCTAGGGATACTTCTAAATACTGGGGGTTATGTATCAGGTGACCTGTATGTCCAGCCGTAATAGTCCAAACTTACAATGCCAGGAGAGCAACTCAGAGAAAATAATTAACTATGCAAACACTTAGGAAACAACCTCAGTGTAATGGAGAAAGCGTTGCTCTGACCTGTTCTGAGCAGAAGAGAAGGAAGAAAGCCTCACTGGCTAAGTGATGTTACAAATTATTTCCCTACAGAATGGGGTAAAACACAGTTCCAGCCCAACTGTGGGGCAAAAAAACTGTTCTAACAGTGCTTGGAAGAAATACTGCATTGACATTCTGCTTCTGCTTTGACTGTAACTTCCCATCAAAAGCCGGGAGTCCCAGGGCAACCTGTTCTGCTGCACAACTGTGTAAGAGGGGGTCATTGGCACAGGAGGGAACCTGCTGTATGCAGAGTTAATCCCTAGCACAAAGACTCCAAGTCCAGTGCAGAAGGTCTGCACATCATCCTATAGCATTCTGGTGAATCAGGTCTTTGAATGACATCTGTTTCATCAGCTATCCCTGATGACTTCTACACTGGGATAAACCCTTTTTGCCTCTTGCATTAACTAATCCTCGATAGTGTGTATCAAAGTGACTGGCAGGGTCTTTCTTCCCTTGTTAGATGGTGGCCCTGGGCACAAGAAGTACCTGGTCAGGCTGCTGACTTACCTGCCAGGCACGCCGGTAGCAAAGGTGGCCACAACCCCTCAGGTGTTCTATGAGATTGGCAAGCTTGCTGCCAGCCTGGATACAGCTCTCGCAGAGGTGGGTTGTCATCCCTGCAGCCTCACATTGCTCAATGAACTCCTCTCTATTTCTTCTTGTGCTCGCTGTGTGCTTTCCTCATCTGCGAAGGTCAAGTTGGTGGATGGAGGTGTCAGCTTAATTCATCTTTTGGGTGCCAGCCTCTGAGCCCAAACCATTTCCCCAAGTAACATGACCAGCTGGTGCTTATGACAGGGTGTTGGTGCTCCTCTTGGAATGCAGCTTTGTGCTGAGAGCAGGATGAGAAGGGTTTCTCTTTACTCCTGCAAAACTCCCCTGTTTGGTGTTGCAAACCTGGCAAATGAGGATAGGGAGCCCTGGGGTTCTCAAACTAGAAGCATGTAAAGCATTTCTGTATCATGCACATCGGGCACAGCTGCCTGGTCTGTTGCTTTGAATTCACTTTGGCTTGCTGTCCTGCTCAGTAGAACCGTGACCATTTAACACCAGGAACAGTTGGTTCCTTCCCTCCCAGTGCCAGTGAACAGAGGTTTGTGACACTTATCTCATTTGCCCCACTCCCAGTCAAATAATCTTAATGCAAAGTGAGTTCTTTCTTTACTCTGTAATTATACAAGATAATGAAGCTGATAAATCAGGCAGTAATTAAGTTTGATACATAAAAGAACTCTTTCATTATTTATTGCCTTTCATTAACCTTTCCTTCTCATGTTCTGGCTGCCAGCTCCAGACAATTATGAAATGTGAACTGCCAGCTTTACTAACCACATTCTGAAATTACAGGGGCAATTTCCAGTTGGGAAGGATAATGTACTATTGCTGTCTTAATGCTCTGGGCATGCTCTTATAATGCGATTAAAACAGTTCTTATAGACCAGCCAGTCTCAAAGGATGCCTGTGACTTGTCCTGCTGAGGAGGAAATAGTTGATGAGAGAGCAAATTTTGATGGGAAAGGCTCCGGAGGCCCTTAACAAATGGATTATCACCCTCCAAGGTTTTCCATTCAAAAGAAGGAAAACTCCAATCACCACTGTCAAAACTTCACAGTATCATTGACACCAACAAGAACCCCTAAGGCGTTAAGTTTTCTGATGACAGGTCAGAAAATACAGCCTGGCTTTTCTACCCATTAACCCACTTGGCCAACTTGCCGGCGCAGCCATGGGCCATGCGTTGTCTTGTGCACAGCACAGATTCCACCACTTCCTCTGCTGGCGTCTCCCTTGCTTGGATATGCCTCATAGCCTCTAAATGGAGAGAAGTTTGTGCCTGTGAAGTGACTGCCTGTGGCTTTACAGTAACAAGGGCTCCCGACTTTGTCTTACCCTTCGCACCCCTGGTAACCCAAGGGAAGCTTGCTGGAATGTCTGATTTGTGCTGGGAAGACCACACTGGTTGCTGTTCTCCTACGAGTGTGGTGCTTCATACAGCTGCAGGGATCCTGCATGGTGATTTTTGGCTTATGCTTGATCATGTGCCTTACTTTTTCACACAGTTCCAGTTTTGGCTATCGTTTAGCTATCTTAAAGAGCCTTAATTACAAGCATAGGCTTATATTTAGGAGGAAGCCAGCTACTCTTGTTTTTTGGTTGTTATTTGCCCTATGCACTGGTAGAATCTGGCCCTAAAACTGCCTTGCCAAGCATTAGAGGATTCAAGGATAAGCACAGTATGTATGCAGTGGGAGAGAAAGGTTTCCTCCCTGAATGTCACTTTCCAAACCACCTTTTTCATTGCTAGTGAGAAAGAGGTTAAAGACCTTACTTGTTTAAAATACTTAGGCTGCCTGGATGCACCACGGGAGATGTTCTTAACAATAAAGCTCTGTCCAGCACCTCCATAAAGTACTCCCTTCCTCAGTATTTCTTCACGTACCAGATGATCCTAACGCTTGTCCCTAGAAGCTGCCGTGTTTAAATGCATGTAGAGTGTGCCTGTTCCCTGCAGGCTGTGTGGTCCAGGCTCTGCCAGTGTGGGACTCGGCAAAGCCTCCCAGTCACTGCATAATGTCGCACTACAGAAAGTCAGTATCAGTGTTAAATTAATGACCAGTGACTTAAGACAATCTTTGTACCTCAAAAATGGGAGAAAACCCATTCAGGTTGTATGCAGATATTAAGATGCTTCCCTTAACCCTTCTTCAGGTTATTCTTTTACTTGTATTTACTTTTACTTGCTATGAAGCAGTGGTCAAAGTCACGGTGCTTTTTAGTGGGTCTCATCAGAAACCTGTTAAAAGTTAATAGGGGGTTTGAATCAAGACCTTTGATCACAAACCCAAGATTTTTACTTATGGCCTATTCTACCTTGTGTGTTTTCCATAGAAATTCCATCATCCATCAGTAAAAAGTCTGCATCGAGGTCAGTTCATCTGGAACCTGGCAAACGTTCCTCTGCTGGATCAGTACATTTATGCCTTGGGCCAGAACAAATACCGTGAACTTGTGGAACAAGTCATTGAGCAGTTCAAAGGGAAAGTGGTACCCAAGCTCAGCAGTTTCCGAGCCTGTGAGTACTTCATTCTCATTGTAGTTGTGTTGAAGCGAGACACTGACATTTCTTACAGGCATTTGGGTCTGGGAGGGGGAAAAGCAAAAGTGAAAAAGCAGCATCCTTCATCCCTAGTTAGACACGTGCAGATATTGTGCAGGGCAAACACAGCACAGGATCAGCAGGGAGCAATGTGCTGTCCAGAGGTAGGTTCAGTTCTTTCTGTTTCTGATGAGGTTGCTTCCTGTTTAGGTGATGATACTCATGCTACTAGATGAGCTTAATGAGAACACTTGGAGTATACCCCTTCCTTCCAGAGAGGCCCAAATAACCATTTAATCCTACTTCTGCAGTTTGATTCCCATTGATGTTGATGATTTGGCAGTTTGTTAATGTGAAAACTGCTGTTCTGTGTTTGGAGCACACGTAGCCTTGTCACGGGTGGTACCAGAGCAGAAGAAGCTCCTGTCACGTTCCGTCCTTATTTGCTGTCTGTTCACCTCTTAGTGGGATGAGGTGCCCAGAAGTGCAGTATTGGTGCTGGAGGAGACTGGAGTTGGTGTTGGCACAACTTCAGTGTTGTGGCTGAAGTGTCAGTCTGAACTTCTGTGTGTCCTTTCAAAGCTGTTTCACTTAGAAATGGGGGGTGGAGGGGGAATACATTCTGCTGTTTGAGAATTATTACATACGGTTTCTCTTTCTTCCCCGTTTAGGTATCAATCATGGTGATTTGAATGACCACAACATTCTAGTAGAGCCCAGTTCCCTGGAGCACCCTCCTCAGTACAGGGTGTCGGGCATCCTGGATTTCAGCGACATGAGTTACGGGTATTACGTGTTCGAAGTGGCCATAGCGATCATGTACATGATGATCGAGAGCTCCGACCCTCTGCGCGTCGGGGGACACGTCCTGGCGGGCTTCGAGAGCGTCCTTCCGCTCACGGCGGCGGAGCGCGGCGCCCTCTTCCTGCTGGTGAGCGGGAGGTTCGCGCAGTCCCTCGTCATAGCCGCGCACACGGCGCTGCTGTACCCCGACAACAGGGAGTACCTCATGGTCACCGCCAGAACCGGCTGGAGGCACCTCATGAGCATGTTCGAGGTGGGCCAAGAAGCTGTCGAGAAGACGTGGTTTGAGACTGCCGCAGCGTACGGGCACCGGGCAGCGGCCGAGCCCAGCGGCGGGGCCGCGGGTGACCGCTGAGTCCCGGCAAGGTGACACCCGGCTCGTGCAATAAAGGCGGCGCTGCGGGCGCCGGAGCTGTTCCCGCGCTCGGCGTGCTCCCGCGCTCGGCGTGCTCCCGCGCTCGGCGTGCTCCCGCGCTCGGCGTGCTCCCGCGCTCGGCGTGCTCCCGCGCTCGGCGTGCTCCCGCGCTCGGCGTGCTCCCGCGCTCGGCGTGCTCCCGCGCTCGGCGTGCTCCCGCGCTCGGCGTGCTCCCGCGCTCGGCGTGCTCCGCACCGCCCTCCCGCCAGGGGGCGCTATGGCTGCTGCGGCGGGAGGGGACGGGCACTCTCGCCAGCCCCACCCAGGGGGGCGTGAGGGAAGGGCGCCGTAGGCCCCGCCCAGCTCCGGCGCACGGCGCAGGCGCGGCGGCCATTTCCGACGCAGCGGTGGCGGTCGGTGCCCGGTTGTTCGCGGCCGCACCGGACTCGCCTGACCCCGTTGGCCGAGCGGCCCGCTCCGGCCCGCCGCGAGTGAGTGCGGGGAGGGAGGGAGGGAGCGAGGACGGGAGGACGGGGGGAAGGCGGGTGTGAAGGGCGGGCTGGCGGGGCGCGGCCCGCGGCGCGGTGAGGATGACTGTGCAGTGTGGCCGTGCTTGACGCGCGCTGTGCTCCCTTGCAGGCCCGCGTCCCCGGCGCTCGCAGCGCGGCTCCGGCACGATGGTGAGTGGCAGCCGCCGCCGGGCTCCCCTCCCGCGGCTTGGCTGGGGCGCGAGGCGCGCCGAGTCACGGCTCGGCCTGCTGCGGTGCGGTGCGGTGGGGCGGGGCGGGTGGGTGGAAGCGGTGCCTCACTGCGGGGCCTGGGCGGAGGCAGCCGGGACCGCTTTGATGCGCGGCGCGGAGCCTCGCTGGCCGTGGGGTGCTGGTTTGTGGGGAGAGAACGCGGACATGTAACGAGCTGTTGGTTTTTGCAGTCTCGAAGATACGACTCCAGAACCACCATATTTTCTCCTGAAGGTACTTTTTAACCCCGCTCTCATTGTTCTGTCCAGCTTCTCAGAGCTAAGTAACAAACAGCTTGTGCGATGCTTGACTGCAGCGTGTTTCCAGCTATATGTGGCGCATGAAATCATATTTACTTGCTAGAAGTAATGACATGCAGGGTCTAAAGTGGCAGCCCCGCAGACTTGCTCTAATTTAACAGCACTGTGCCCCATCAGCGAGTGATGCCGCCTGCCCCACATTTGGGATAACTTGAGCAATCTTCACCAGCCGTCTTTTGTTGGACTATGGTGGAGTTTGTTGCTGCACACCCCAGAGCGCATAATGTTCTGCTGGTGTGATCACACCTCCCCTTGTTACTCTTGCACGTGCTGAAACAAGTACTAACAGCTCCTACTCTCTGTTGTTTAGATGGGATGGACTTGAAATGTCTAGTGTCAAGTGTTTTCGTTATTGGCAATCCATTTTAGCTCTACTGCAGCACAGTTCTGCTTCCCACATTAGTGATGCCCTGTATTACCTTACCAGATTTGTGGATTTTCTTTCTCTGACTTGTTCTCCTTTTCAACCACTTCAGTCACTATTAACTGGTGACAGACTGCAGAAGACAGACCAGGTCGTGCAATGAGCATTTGTCAGACTCTTGCAAACTGAAGTCACTTTGCGTACTTGGTCTCATCCAGTGTTGCTTTTGGTGCCACTCATTGAAATCCTTTCCTAGGTCGCTTGTACCAAGTTGAGTACGCAATGGAAGCCATTGGACACGCAGGCACTTGCTTGGGAATTCTGGCAAACGATGGCGTTCTGCTTGCAGCAGAGAGACGCAACATTCACAAGCTTCTTGATGAAGTGTTCTTCTCCGAGAAAATATATAAGCTGAACGAGTAAGTTGAACTGGTGATGGGCTGCGCAGTGACGTTACCAGTATCAGAGCAGTGCTGGTACTCGGCTGTTTTAGCATTCACCCTGGCTTGCTTTGATTTGAGGTGTGACTGTTCTTCTTGTGCAGTGTTTCAGGCAGGTGTGGTTCTTGTCATTGTTCACTGCTGTAGTTCTTCTAGAACAGAAATGTTGCCTTTAGTTTTTTAACCTCTAGAAGAATGTTCTAGGTGGAACAGCCTGTTTGTTGTTACCCCATACAAGGTGGTATTATGGTAGCAGGTAAGGAAACAGAACTGTCAGTTTGACAAAATACCATTGGAGGCACAGAATAAAGAATGCACACCAGAATTGCCATGCTGTTTCAGCTCAGCATCCTCCTTAAGTTTTTGTTTTCTCCTTTGTGATCCAAAGAGAACAAGGTAACTGGGTTAAACATGCTGTAGGCTTCTTTGCCGTAATTGCAGCAGAGGTGATACGTTTCCCTGTTATGACTTCCTTTTTAGCTCTCTGGAAGGTAAATTTGCAGTGTCAGAACAAAGAGTGCTCAGGATTACGCTCCCCTGTAAGGGGGGTGGAGCTCCATCGTCGACAGAAGGCGCACATCAAGCACAAAGAGCTTTTCATCCTGTCAGTCTCCCATCCTGTGTTGATCTTGAAAGCAGCTAGAGCTGTGGGAAGCACTGAGTTTTCAAGGGGGCACACTGGAATAGTCCCCTAGGCTAGCCCTGCCATCTTTTGGAAGAAGAACTTGTTCAAAATAACCTGGATTACTTTGCTTGCATCTTTTCTTCGTGGTGAATTTCAGATTGGGCAGAAGGGATCTTAAATTAAAAGATAATGAAACCAGGATGTGAAGAGCTTATTTTTCTTAAGATCAAATCAAGATCACCAAGCTTCAGCTGCACAAACACCATGTGTCAGCAGCATCTTCCACTGAAGGCCTCTCCTGTCTCTGTGGCTCCCTTGGCATTGCAGAGTGCTGAACGCACTTGTGTGTAGCTAATGGCTCTTGTAAAGATACTTGGGACTTAACCACCTTTGGCAGGAGCCTCTTCTCACAACTGTATGTCTAGCATACTGACTTGCTTACTTTTTGCTGCCCACCTCTGCTCTTATGGAGTGGTGATGCAATATTTCTGGTGTACCCTAAAGGCAGGAGCTGATGAATGTGTTTTCTGTGGCAGCTCTGTAGTTTAGATCAGAGAGGTGTTCTGCTTGAGCCGCTGCATGAGGATGTGAGCATTTGCTGGAGATTGACAGGAAGTCAGTTAATTTATATGCTTTGATTGCAGGGATATGGCTTGCAGTGTTGCTGGAATCACTTCGGATGCCAACGTTCTAACAAACGAACTGAGACTGATTGCTCAGAGGTAGGTCTGATAATACTGAATGTGGTTTAACTTCCCTGTGCTGCCAGATACTCTGTGTATTAAATCTAAATGAACGTGTTTAGTAGAGCAGAATTAGATTGTTTGAAATGAAACTGCCAGATCAAAGAGGCTCTAACTTAGGAACTTGTTACATGCCACGCAGGATACTGTCAGCAAAACAAGCTTTGAAAACTTGACTTTTTCTCTTTCATGTTAGGTACTTGTTGCAGTATCAAGAGCCCATTCCCTGTGAACAGCTGGTCACTGCCCTGTGTGATATCAAGCAGGCTTACACACAGTTTGGAGGTGAAGTCTGATGAACCTTTGTGCTTTTAAATGTCTGTGGAATGTTTCTCTTACATGATTTGGAGCATCTGAATCTCAGGGCAGTTCTACCAAGAACTTCTTTCACGAGTTAAACCAAGGAAAAACAATAGCCAAATTTCAGAGGGGAGTGGGTGGTCACAGTTACTGTTTCGCTGCTGAAGGTGCTACTTCTTAGTGAGTGAGAAATGATGGCTGGGATTCCAGCTCACTGCACAGTGTGCTTTGAGTGCCCTTGGGCTAAGTGAGTGCCTGCAGAAGACCAGCAGAGAATTGTTTGCTATGTAACCTTCGAGTATTTTGGGCCTATCCAGCATAATGGCACAATGAATCTCAAGACCAGCTGCAGGGGTAGCAATGGTGTGACACTTAAAAAAGTACCATTTCTGTGAATCAAGCAATGTGTTAGAAGATAATGTCCCAAGTACAGTTTCCCAGTAGGTGAAGTGGTGATTTCGGTATTTTACGCATATGTAGTGTGAAAGAATGACCTTTTTATGTATCTGGCTTTTGACCCTGTTAAGTTACATGGTTTAACAGCTAAGCTGCATGCTTTAGATATAAAGTCTTTACTTAAAGTTCTGGGATGATAAATTACAATTTGTGGGGACAGAAATGAGCTGCTCTTAGGGTTAAATGAACTAAATCTGTGCTGCCTGCCCGCAGCCCATGCCTGAGAAGGAAATGCTGGCATCCTTATCTCGAGCAGCAGAAGTGCAGAAGAGTCTTGTTAAATCCCAGTTCAAAGGAATAGGTTTGAGAAAGAAATCCAAGATAATAACTGCTGCTCGTGACCAATCTGGTGACTAAATTTAGATCGCTAACAGCCTTCTTTTCAACAGGAAAACGTCCTTTTGGTGTTTCATTGCTCTATATTGGCTGGGATAAGCATTATGGATTTCAGCTGTATCAAAGTGATCCGAGTGGAAATTATGGAGGGTGGAAGGCTACGTGCATTGGGAATAACAGTGCTGTAAGTTCTGGTCTGGGTTTTTTGGTTTTCCTCTCAAAATATCAAGCAAAAAGCAAATTGCACTCTGCTAATTAAACTGAGTTGCTGATTACTAACGCAGAGCAGAAAGAGATAACTGTCGAAACGCTCATGTATTGACACTGTCTGGTAAAAAGTAACTGTTGGTTGATGACTTAAAGATATTGTTCTGATTTCTGTGACATTTATAGGCAGCTGTGTCAATGCTGAAGCAAGACTACAAAGAAGGAGAAATGACCTTAAAGACTGCCCTGGCATTAGCCATTAAGGTTCTAAACAAAACCATGGATGTTAGCAAACTCTCTGCAGAGAAAGGTAAGCAGTTTGCTAATATGGGCTAACACCATTTGCTTAAAAACAGAAAACAGAATGAACACATAGAGACCTGATGTGCTTTATTGGATTTTTAGTTGTCATGTGAAAAATGCTTTTAGGAGATGCAGCAGCTCTCAGCCTTACCCTGGCTTGCCAGTCAGGCTGCTTTGTAGAGGCAGGAGAAGAACCTTCTGCTTCACTGTCAGTTGTAACCACAGATCTTACCCTCCTGATGATTGCTCTGTCTGAAGGACAAAATTTAACACCTCTGTCTGTTCCATATGTTTCAGTTGAAATTGCAACACTGACAAGAGAGAACGGAAAGACATTAATAAGGGTTCTGAAGCAAAAGGAGGTGGAACAGTTGATAAAACAACATGAGGAGGAGGAAGCAAAAGCTGAACGTGAAAAGAAGGAAAAAGAACAAAAAGAGAAGGAGAAATAGAACGTGAAATGAAGTGTTCTGTAGATAATAAAGGACCTGCTTCAGTAAAAGGTATTCTGTATTGCTGCTGGTAGAAGCCTACAAATACGCTGTAGGGGCCCAGAATTACTTTTAGTGAACCAGGTCCTTAATCATCATTCAGATAATTAGTTTCATGCTCCTTATGTTGACCAATAGTTGCTTTAATTCTTGGAACACTCTATTTCTTTCATTTTCTATTTTTTGTGGAATAAAATTAAAGAAGAATAGTGATGGGTGTCTTTATTTCTGAAGTAATGCCTGGTATATGCACAATCTTAAGGGTTTTAATAACTTTAAACCATTAAACCAAGGTATATGCTAGTAGGTAGTTGGTAAAGAACTAATATGGTGGTAGAATTGTTAGAATTTTGTGTGTATGTGTGGGTTTCCCTTTTAAAGTAGTGAAAAGGGCTCCTAAGTTTGAAAAAACACTTCACATATACAGAATTAAAGTGTGCTGGCATGCCAAGCTTTCATTTTGGTCTGTTTTGTTCTACAGCAGGCTATGTCAAACTGATGGTCTCGCAAAGCAGATGTGTTTGAAACATGCCCTGTAGCAAATGTGTTCAGTAACTCACTGGCTTTCATGAGTGCATGTGTTTGCTAAGAAATTACTCATATAATGCTAGGTATATTTGGACACAGTAGCCAGACTTTTCACAAAGGCCACGTGGGTATGTGAAGTTATCTTGTCAAAATACAGTAGGTGAATAACATAGTGCATGATTTTAGACCATGTTGACTCTTTTAAACTTTATCCTGAAAGGAAATTGTGTTGTATGTTTAGTTTAGTGATGTTTCCCCAGAGAACTAGGTTCCCTTCTCTGACATCAACAGTTGAAAACTAACAAGTTAGCCACTTGAGAAATCAAAGTATTTGTGGATGAATTCAGAATCATTTTTGTTCTGTACTAAATGCAAAGTAATGCTTTTCAGGTTAACAAGAGTCTCTTGTAGTTCTGAAGAGATGAAAGTTACTGAAAATCATTTTGAACCCTTTTGGTTATCAAAAGCAAATTGAAAAGCTCACTCAAGTGACATGCTTCAATGAGAGGACTTGTCTGCTACATTTCAAACTGTGACACTGGTGCCCCAGCCCATGCTGCCCCTGGGTTGCCTTTATCAGTAGCTTTTTGTTTTACCCTAAAGGATATCTAGAGTTCACAGGATTTAGGATGACCATCTGAATAAATGGTGTGAGTCCAGACAGTGATTTACCCATCCCAGACACTTTTGACTGACGGAATGTACTTTGTTAACATGGCCAGAAATTGCCTTTAGTCTCAACAAAACCCATTTTTGAGCTCATTTGCTGTAAGATTCACTGTTGAGAACAGAGGGAAGGAATTTGACTTGAGGTGTCTGTGCTGCAGCTCGCACAGATGGACTGCACTCACTTTGGCAACCTCTGTACAGAGCATGGTATAAAGTGAGTTGTGTTCTGTGCGGTCTGCAGGACCTGATGCTTCCTTTTCTAAACCTTAGTGCTAGGCAATTGCTTTAGTCTTTTGTACTGAACTTAAGACAGGAGTTTGACAGTATTCAAATTTTATAGCTAATAAAAGCTTTTTACTTGTACCTTGCACAACAGTAGATCTTCCAAATAACAAAATAGGAACGATACTCATGTAACAAGTACTGAACAGTTGCAGACAACATGCAATGGGTAAGATTTAATCTCAATTTTTAAGTGTTGTATTAATACCTCAAGTTCAATTTTTATGTAGAAAGCTCAGTGCTCAACTTTATTTTTTGATACCATGAATGCTGTATCATCAAAATAATCATCTTTTGCAGGTTTCTAGATCACTGATAATGGTTATACAAGTACCTGAATATGCTTTAAAAGCAGCAGTGAAAATGTAACTTCTCAAGGATTGCTTGAAACAAAACGTGGTCGACTCCAGCGTTGAGTCTGGATTCATTAATGTATATAAATCACACAAAGCAGTTTGTTTAGTATACTAGTAAAGTAATATTAGATAGCTTAGGATATAGATTTATTATAACATTTTTTCTTAAATGCTTCTGTTTACAACAACAAGGGGATAACAAATATATTTGCATCTTTATTTAAAGAGTTACCAATAGCATTTCATTGCCGAACACTGCTTCGTTTGCTGATAAAAGAGATACTGTAATAATCAAGTGGGGATAAGTTTCTGATCTGTAGTCCATTATTGAAGCATTGTGGTAAGTTGTGTAGTTACACTACGTTTTAAAAGACCTATTTATCTAAAGGTTTTGTTTATCCAAAGTAAAAGTACTGTCAAATACTTTGAGTATAATCTTTGAACAATAATTACCTATTTAATTTAAGAAATGCCATCTCTACTCAGTGCCATTAACAGCTGACTGTGAGATGAACCTCTGTACTGCCTTGGAATAGGCAAGTGACTAGCTAGCTGGCACTTGTAGCCAAGACGTACAGCAAAGTTCTGCTACACTAAATTTAAGTTCTCATTCTTTTCTGCATGTGAACCTAGCACATTAAGCAGATACTGGGGATATTTTACTGATAGGAGTCTTCTGGAGATATTCTTACCCTGTTTTTCCTAGAAATAGAGCAGCAGTTGCCTGCAAAGGCCTCTTGTGTGGTTCTGGCTTTGTGCCTTTACTGGGAGTGGTTTGGGGATAAGTAGTAAAGAACAGAAAAATGATCTTCCTGTTCTTTGTATGGACTTTTTTTTTGTGCATGTGGTGTTTATGTAGACTTTAGAATGTATTACACAAGTATTTCAACTAACTAGCTATTGATGTGGATTGTTAGTTCAACACCAGAACTTCATGTGGTGCTGTGGAAGGCGGCAGATTTTTCACATTAGGTACAAGTACTTAATTGAAACTGTTTGCGTAATAGGATGTTAGTAAACTTAAAGATTGGGTAGCTTATATCTCATTTGAGTGCATGACAAAGCTTGCTAGGGCAAGTATTCACTAATAGAGTGTCCTAATAAACTGTAATGTGTTTTGTTATTCTAAGGAATTTTAAGAGATAATGGAACTACTGCTTCTCCAGTAATACCTGTGCTGTTTCTTGCTTAGATAAAGAGTTAGCTTGTTTTCTAGATGATTGTATCCTGTTCAAATAAAGGCACGTTAACTTCCAAGACTGCTTCTTCTCTCACTTACTACGTTGTGCATAGGCAGAATATTCTTTTAGGTATGTCTCCCTATTCATCCAAATACTTTTAATTGTCAGCACTCAAAATAAGATGATAAACGAAGTACTTCTTATGTTCAGTTTGCTGGCTGCTTCTATTCTGTAATAGATTCCCAAGGCAATTCTGTATTCATTCTGTTCAGAATCTTAAAATTAGGGACAGTGCTTCTCCACTGTTTTGGGAGAACGAATGTATTAATGATTACAAGATATTCAAATTAATGGTTTTAGAAGCCGCAGGACTGTATGTGATACATAGATAACATAACTGATGACATCTGAGTCTAAGAAGTGAATGCACTCAGGTACTTCATACATGAGAGAAATGATGTAGTTGCAGACTAGATGAGGTTCTAGGACATATTTAAGTGTCCCAGTTTATTTAAGGAATATTTCCCATTACAGATTTTCTGTAGTAAGATCTGTCCTCATTTTCAAGTTTTAATTGCAGTTCTTTCTATTACAGTATGAAAACCCACTAAAATAACTTGATCTGAGAGTCCCCTTAGTGGGTTACATAACTCCTGGCTTTAATCTGGACAAAACTCCGCTTCACACACAAAAACCGAATTAGAGTATTCCTGGTTTTTGCGAAGAGAAGTGAGCAGCTTTCTATTTTTATCTGTGATTAATCTGGCGTTTGGCTTTCCAGTTCAAGTACTCCTCAGTGCACAGGAAAATCTGCCATCAGCCAAGTCACTGCAGATTCTCAGAACATGCATTAGTGGGGACCTTCAAATGTCAGCTCCTGCTGAGAGGGACCCTCCAGGAAGGATAGCAGGCATTACTCAGGTAATTCTTTAGGCTTTCACTTAATGATAAATATTAAGCTTAACATGCTGCTGTTACTATGAATGTTTTGCTCCAAGTTCAAAGAAGCAAGAAAAAATAGCTTCTTATTTATAACTACTGTTTTTTATCAATAATAATACCACATAACGTGTGCCAGATGATGCTACATCAAATATTTAGCACAATGTTGGCCATGTAACCCAGACAGTTTAATCCTTTTACAGGATTACAGCATCTGTTTTGCCCAGCTAGGACCCAGCTGTAAACAAATTCATAGTTATGTAATAAAACCAGTTTGCTGTGCCCTGCATATTCCAGTGGCAACTATATTTAACGCTGTTAACCAGACATGACGGCTCTAAAATGCATCTACTGCAATGCACATCGGCTGCTAACAGAAGTACCAATTTGGAGGTGATAACCTTACCTCAGGTGCAGTGCAGTGGTGGACCAGTCGTCACCAGAAACTGTGGATCTGCAGTTTCAGATGTGCAACATCACAACTTCACTGTAACACAAAGGGATCAAACGGGGGACTTCGTTCCATGCTTTGGGCTGAAATAGATTTTGATTTACTCCAGAATTTTGGGTTGACACTGCATATATACAGAGCATTTCAGTCCTGCTGCAGCCTTTAACACATCCATACTTTGAATGTGGAGGACATGCAGGATACAAAAGGATCCTCAATATAGAAAATGACCATATTTACTGCAGAGCATTCAGATCAATACAGCATGTCACTGGAAGTGTGCTGGAAGAAACCACTGTGTAAGCAGCCTTTTTTTGGAGGGCTTGGGCAGACTGCGCAGACATTCACATCCTAAATGGGGTGCAGGGTAAGGTAACACAGAACACCACAAGTTTGAAATGAAGAAAGGGATTGAAATGCTCAAGTGCTCTGTTTTGGTCATCTGTAAGGTTCACGATTTACACAAACAGATGCACTGTTCTTGTATATAATGAGCACTTGATATCAAAGCATTCTGAGAACTGGCAACGCTCTTTCTGAAATTGCTGCTTTGGGTAATGTTCATGGTAAGAAAATTCAAAGTTGCTAAAATTATTTGAGCTGAACAGGGTCCATTTTATTTCTGAGGAATCGTATTTATCACGTAGCAGCTGATTAACACCCTGCAGACCCATTTAGCCCTTCTTTCCACAGCTGTGCTCTCTGTAAAGATCCTTAAATGTAAAGAATTCATTAATGGCAGATGCTGCTGTTCTGTGTGGCAACACATCCACTGAGTGTTTCCATTGGGATGATTTAGGGGAAAACAATTCGCTGCATTGCACGGTTGGTGGATTTAAAGCCGTCTTTCGTAACAGCGTTTTGTTTCGCTGAGAGAGAAAAAAAGGTGTGTTTTTGTACAGAGCATCCATTTTATGTTATGTATCTATAACGTACGTAGAAACGGAACTATCCTGGGTACTTTTTAGCTTGCATCAGCTCATCTATTTTTGATTAGAAGTTCCAAAACATTCTGGTTTAGAAACTTAAAAACCCAACCGCGGGGTGTTTCCTGTGCAGCGGAAGTCTGAAGTTCCTTGGTGCCGTGCTTTTCTCCTCGCTGTCACCCGCAGTGGCACCCTCCCGGTCCACGGTTCAAAGGGGGCAGCGGCTGCCCCCTGTCCCCGGGTGGATTTAGGGCTGCCGGCCCCGCTGGACACCGCTGCCGCCGCGGTTGGCTGAGGCACCTGCGGGAGGAGCTGCGTGAGTAACGGTGGCACTGGCGGGGGCGCGGCGCCCCGGGCACCGCTGCGGCTCCCCCCGCCCGTACCTGCCCCGCGGGGGCCGCTTCCCGCCCGAAGCGGGGCCGTCCCCACAGCACCCCAAGGGGCCTTGCCGAGGCCGCCGCCCCCCCCTCACGGCTCCGCGGCGGGGCGTGGCCAACCCTGCACCGGGGGCGCGGCTGCCCCCACCGCTGCGCCCGGTGCTCGGCGCGGGGCCGGGAAGCAGCGGGGGCCGTGCCCCAGCCATGGCCGAGTGCGGGGCCCGGCTGCGCTGCGGCCGCCCCCTGCTCCTCCTCACCTGCTTCTTCGCGCCCTTTCTCGGCCAGCCCGGAGCCGGCCCCGCCGCTCGCGCCCCGCACACGGGTAAGGCGCTTCAGGGCGGGTGAAGGGCAGCGGGGCGCCGGGATGGGGCCGCCAGGGAGGAGGGAGGAGAGGGCGGCTGCTTCGGCGGGGAGCCGGGACGGAGTCGGAGGGCACCTCTGAGCCCCGGGTCCGCGTAAGCCTGCCAGAGACCAGGGGTCTGCCGAGCCGCCGCCGCCGCCTCCCCGCCTGTGCCGGTCCTGGGTCCGCAGCGCGGTGGGCAGCGGCGGGAGGAGGGCGCGTGCCCTGAGGGGAGCGTGGCGGGCTCTGCGTGAGGGGAGAGCGCTGCCGGGGCTGAGGCGGCCGCGCACCGCGAGGGCAACTTTTGGGCGGAGGAGGAGGAGGCGAGGCCGCTGCCGGGGCTGGTGGCCGGTGGAGCGGGGTTGCGGCGGTGCCCGAGGGG
Source organism: Pezoporus wallicus (assembly GCF_028554395.1). Lineage (NCBI taxonomy): Eukaryota > Metazoa > Chordata > Aves > Psittaciformes > Psittacidae > Pezoporus > Pezoporus wallicus. The sequence continues at coordinate 718,857 of NW_026641531.1, read as the reverse complement.
TGCTGAGGGACGGGTGAGCGTTTACAAACACTGACGTGACCCTGCGGAGGCCGCGGTGCCACGGGGCGGCTTTTGGGGTGCGCCACGTTTCATCGCCCGGGTGTTAACGCTTCCTAAACGAGTATATAGCGATCTGCGGGTGCCGAGGCTGTCGGCGTTTGCGCTGCCCGCCCGCTCGGGAGAGCGGCAGGTGCAGGTTGGTGGTGCGTGCACTTGTGTTAGCCCCTGCTGGGGGTAAATTGACGCGATGTATGGGAACGATTGCAACGTCGCCTGTGGATCGGGCTGCACAATGTTCCTCTGAATGACTTACAACAGAATTGGTTTTAGTTTGCTTATGCATCGTTTCTTTAACTTCAGAAGAGCCGGTCCCCTCTTCCGTCAGGATGCTGCTTTCAGAGTTGAAGGATGTAAAGTAGCACATGAGGCTGAAGTGCTTATAAAATTACACCGAGATTAAAGGAGCAAAATCGATGCTCTTTCAAAGAACTATTTAGAAATAGTTACTTTAAAGCATTGCTTTTGTGTAATTTACGGGTACTTTGTGAGGAGTTCTGCAGAATGTCTCGGAGTCATAACTGCAGTGCTCACAAGCAGAAAGGAAATGAATGAAGAATAAAACCGACCTTTTTAATATTAGCTCAAAACCGGGAAAAAAAAAAAAAAGATTGTAAGTATGGTTTATAGAGAGCAAATTGTATCGACATCTTGGGTTTAATTCCACATACGGAACCGCAGCCTGGTTTTGCTAAATGTGGTTTAAGAGATTATTCTTTGTCTCGGTATTTGGAGAAGTGGTGTTTCTCCTCATGAGAGAAGGTAGTCCTGTAGGAGATGATTGCATTGTATGATGTATGTATGACTGTTTAGAGTTAACTGCAGTCAGGTTAAGCCAAATTTTGCCTTTTGGCACTAGCCAACAGTTTTGATTTCATTGAGAACTGGTCACAGGATCAGATTTTCTTTTCACATTTTGCTTGGTCTAAAATCAAATGAAATCTGCTGTTAAGAAGATGCAAAATGTTACAACTTTCTATTATTAAAATACAGGGCCAATGGAAATAATCTAGATCAGACTATCATGTACATACGGTTACCATTATTTTAGAGGTGTTGGTTTGCATGTGGTACAGTAATCATTTTAATGAGTGAACGTGGTTTGTGGACATGACTTGGGTTTTGATACTTTAAGAGTACTTGTAAATGAATTTGTTTTTTCTTTCAGTTAGTAGTCCAGAGGTGAACTAATCCTTTATCCTGGGTAACTCTGATTTGACCAGACAGAATTCATGCTCATTTAAAATACAAACAAGTTGTAAGTTTTGTTCTTTGCTCTTAATCTAATAGGCAAGACTTAAATGCACAAATTGAATTGGTTGAAGCACCACCTATACTGTGTGCACCTATACGGTACCGCTGTGCTGTGCTGCAGACCTGTGGTAGTGTTTTCTTGAGAGTTCATACACCCAAGCTTTCTCCACTCAGTTTAATAGATTGGATCCTTCTCCCTGGCAAACAGGAGCCTGCAAACCTTCCCTCTTGTAGGGGTTTCTTGTGATTTTCCTTTTAAAATATTTTGGGCTTTCTTTAGAGATTCTTAGTAAGAGAAATGTGAGCATTGATTTGAGGAGAAATGCCTGTGCTGATTTTGTAGGAGCTGCAGAAGGAAGTACTCAGTTTCCCACTTTTCAGAATGGTGAAACCTGATTTTTGTATGATAGTGTATATTCTGACATCTACTCTGCATCTGATTCCTGAACAGGGTATCTTATTTCTGTTAGCCATAGGCTTGTATGTTCCAGTGTATCCAAGACTGGAATTGAGCTGTACAAGCAAAATGCTTCTGTGGCAGAAGTTACTGCCAAGTGAAGAACATCTGCAGCACCCAGGACTGCACTGGCAACTTGGGAGAAGCCCAAAGCCTGAAGCTCATTGGCTTACATAAATTTTGGATTTGTGTTTACTTTGATGATGCATCCCGTCTAAATCAGTATGAATCGATGGTTCTAATTTTAAGAATCTACGTGCTTGTTCTTCCTTTTACTCCTTGTGCTTTCCACACTTGTAAGCATGCTTTTGCTGCTTGCATTCAGCATACGTCAATGTAGTCTTCATAGTCCATCTTCAGTCCCTATTGACTGGTCAACAGTCAGTGAAAACCATGCAATTCTTAAAAGCGGTCTAAAGAGAGATGGCAAAATCCTGGATCTGTTACAATAAAAGTCCCCCTGGCTTCAGAGCGAGCAGGATTTTTACCCTGAGACATCCTGAAGTGAGGCAGCCTTTTCATGAGCTCTGGCTGTTGGGCAGTGGGAAGGGATTACAGTTCTGTCTGCTCAAAGCTGAGTGGAACATGTTAGTGTTGATGAACTGAGGAGGAAATGCTGTGCCATGCCACGGGCCTGTAATGTTAGTGCTGTAGGTGGCTGTTAATCAGGATACTGCTGGTGGCAATAGCCTCAGTGTAGAGTTCAGGAAGCTGTTCGGCATGCAGTGTGGTTTACAGTAGATTCCATAGCACGGGTATTTGAAAAGGAATGGTTTGTGCTCCAGTTAGATCTTAATCTAAACGGTGTAATTGATAGTATCTATTTCTTGATTAGCTACAAACTACACGGCAGTATATTATGCCATTATTAATCAAACTTGTAAATGCATTAATTATTATGGGCCATAATTATCCCTTGATATTCAGCTATTAGGGAATAGTTAATAGTTAATTCTTTGACATTATCAAGCCAGAAATTTTAATCTTTTAAATTTGAGTGTAAGAAACATCTTTCCTGCTTTCAATGTGCAGTTCTTGTACCTCTGTTTGTATTGGTAAGTGCTAAGCAGTATTGCAAGAACCTATCCTTGATAGGTTCATGTCCACAGTACACCATTTGATTTTGCTACCGATCAGCAGGAGACTGATGTGCTGGGTAAGAGAGAAGGCAGAAATCCTCCCAGTAACTTGAAAGCCATGGAACAATCCTTAAAATCCCTGAAGCAGCTAGCAGCTGCCAGGCATCAGGGGTTGAAATACAAGGCTGTCACTTTTGTACTCTCAACTTTAGAAATCACAAGACAAGCTCTGAACTAAATCTGAACTAAATCTGACTACTTAATATTTGTCTTTAGAAATCACAAGACAAGCTCTGACAAATCTGAACTAAACCCAGATTTGCAGAAAATCCACCCAAGAAATGGTCAAGAATAGCCACCTTTTCCTGCTTGTAGGTGTAGTGATGGGCTTTGGCCTTACGTTTGAACAGGGGAGAAAAGGTACTTCTAGGAAGTACAGAATTTAATAGCTGGCTTTTCTGACTCTTGTTCAGTAAATTGAACAGAGTTTGTAATCCTGCTTAGACTCACAGACATTCTAGTAAAAGTGATTTCGATGTCTCTAAATGATTACTGTTAACCAAATGTTTGACTCTTAGCGGTTGAATTCTTGGCAATTGCTAAAGCATAGAAGGAGAAGTAGAAAGCATGACTCACCATCCTTTTAAAGGAAGCGGGGAATCAGTACAGAAATAGAACTTCCATTCTATACTTAATTTGATATGTTACATATCTTTTCTGCTTAATGAAGTAGTTGTGGGAGATTCTTTAAAATGTAAAGGGAGGCTCAGACAGAGAGGTCTGTGTTGTTAATACTCAGCATGATCTTGTTCTTTTTCCTGTCTGCTGCAATATAAAGGTGACTTGTAGTTAGAATTGTCACCAGCTACCAAATACTGTGATGTGAATAGATTTTTGGGGGAACAGCTGTAAACTGAAAGGAGGAAAAGCTCTGATGTCCGCTGTAGGACAAGTTTGTAAGAAAGGTGGAAAACTCTTCTTTCCTCTCAAAATGACCACTGAACAGTTTGAGAGTCAGGTTTAAACAGTTACCATTGTGCTTCTAGGCTTCAAAGTGCTTCTATTGTTATAAATCATGTAAAATGTGTTAGTTTAAAAACAAATAAATCACAGCATCATCTGAACAAATACACTAGTGTGTACTGCAGGCAGGTGTACTGTATATATCCATTCACCTTCCTAGTTTGTAGGCAAACTATTAGTTGTCTTGTAGTTTGTCATAGTTAGATTTGTGGATAACAGTTTATATGTTACGATAGCACACTGTTAAAAATTGAATGTTAACTACAAAGTATGGATATTTTTCTAAGCTTACTGTCCTTATAGTGTTCTCTTTCATTACACTAGGATACGATTATCAATCTGCATTAGAAAAATACGTTCCTTCTGAGTCCACATCTTAACATTAGGACATTCAGCTTCTAAAAGTGACCATTTCCCTGCTCCTGTGATCGCTCTTGAAAATGCAGGCAGAAGTGATCCAAAGAAAAACCTGAAATCAGTAACACTCAATTATAGCAATTAGAAAATGCTTTGAGCAAACTATTTAAAGTGAGAGGACCAGTGATGCACGTGCGATGCCGATGTGGCTCTTAGACCCTTTATATAAGGAAGCACAGAGAGATATAGCGTTCAAAGGAAGTTTATTTTGAGAAACATGGACTGTGATGTACTCTCATTAAAAAACAAACAAACAAAATGACATGAAAAGATATGAGGCATAGCTGTAACAGTAAAAGTTCCACTGACAATTCTATGAAAAGAATACTGCTGCTAAATTATATGAAGATCCTAATAAATTTCATCCTGTAATTGGTACAGTAAGAAATAATGTAAAAAGATGGATTTTACAAAAGAATAGCACTTCTGTAATTTAACTGAAGCATTCAGAAAAGCCTGCCATTAGCAGCAATGGTGGAACCTTTACTTGAGGATGTTAACCAAAGGAATAGACATGTGCATGTTCTGTCATGCATCTGAAACCCATGTAATGCTTCCTTCTCTTTTCTAAGTAGCTCTTTCAAAGTACTTTGATTAAATGTTTTGGGAGGAAATGTTAGATTTGGTTTTTTAAATACTATTGTGCTGAGGTCAGCTGTGTAATTAGAATTTCTACTTAATATTTGTCAGAAGTGTGTTCCAACTAGTTCAAAGTTGAAAGGATTTGAATCATTGGTGTGCTTTGTGCATAGATGTTTGTCTCCTTTTTCAGAATTCTGCCATCCAATGTTTTCTTATGTGATTGAGGGGGTTTTGCTGCTGATGGAATCATGCTGAGAGGGAGTGAACGGAGAAGAGTTTCAGGTGTCAGTTATAAAGTAAACATTGTTAGAATTTATCACTGAACGATATAGACAGCTACCTTTGATTTAGACTAGAGAAGTTACCTGACCTCAACAGAAATAAAGCCACACAAATACAGGCATGCATAGAATTGCTACAGATCTAATTTTTATTCAGTACAGTGAGGTAGTAGCAGGGAGAAGTGCTTCCATAATCCCTTACCTTCTGATTTAGTATGAGATTTGTACTGCAGGTTAGTTCGTTGCTAATCTTGCTAGTCACAGGTTCTAACCACTTTCTAATTTCCTCCAACCAGCATAGCTAGTCTGCAGCCTTTAGGCACTAGCTGCATTTTACCTCTTTTCCTCTCTTCTGTTTGTTTTTGTGCTTACCACCAGTTCTTCTTTTTTTTTGTTGGGATTGATACCCCAGTATTAAAATCTTAAAAGCACACAGACAAGTGAAATCAAAGATATATGGTCTGTGTAACAAGTGAGCTGAGTGGTCCTACTGAATAAAATATGGAAATGTAGGGGTGGTTATTGATTTTACTTTTGTCAACTGTTAATACCTGGTTACTGCAGCCTCCTCATGGGGCATTCCTTTGTACAAGCTGCCTTTTATAGACAACTATGCCCCAGCTTATTAAATAACAAAATAAATTAGAAATATGAAGAAGTGTGGCTATTTCTGTGATAGAAAAAAACCCACCAAAACAGTTTAACTGTATTGTTACTCAGTGAGTATACTGTAGGTGCAAGCATGGAATATTTGAAACCCCTCCCATAAGTATCTGAAAGTGGTAAAGGAACATATTCCCATTCAACGTAACTAGGAAGATGCTGTGTTTTAAGAGAAGCTTAATCTGGAAATAGCATCTACCCTGAAGGTGCTGTGTTTCTGTACAGAAGGTCATCTTACAGGAACACAGGACTGGGGAAAGTGCAACTTTGCCTCTGCATTGCTTCAAGGTCAATTAGTGGCGAGAGAATACCCAGCTGCAGAGTCATGCTCAGATTGCACAAAAAACTCAGCTGAGATTGTAACCGTAAAAGGGAAATGTAATTAATGCTAATACGAAAATCGAGTATTTTTGAAACATTAGGCTGAAATATTCACAAAACATCCATAATTCAGGAAATAGGGATATAGAAATAGAGAAATTAAGTTGCGTCTTCAGGAAACGTTGTTTTGGATGTCTGTAAGAAGTAGGACTTGGCAAATCTATGTATAGTTACAGGTAAGAAAGATTCCTTGGCTAGTAAGGATACACTGAACCTAAGGTATCAATAAAAATAAACGTATTTTAACCTAATAACTGTGAAGGTAATGTGTGTGTGTGTGTAACGTCTTGTTACTGGTTCCATTTTGGCAGTAATTCTTCTGTCCTGTGTGTTTTCATGTATCCATCTAAGGTGTGCCCAATTGTACAATGCAAGTTGCTCATTAGTTTTCTGCTGTTACACAACCCACCTGTCAAGAACCTCAAAAAGGAAAGATGTTAAGTTGTTGAGCATGTACAAATAATGCATCTTGAATAACACTAGGATTGTGAATTAATGAAATACACTGTAAACAGGTGTAGATTTGTGTTTTGAAACAGAAGGGTGAACTGTCTTAAAATCCAAATGTAGATCTGGCCTGCAACAGCAACCATTCAGTAGCAGTATGGTAAGATTTGGAGGGAGAAGGTGTCTTGTTGCTCCCACTTTGCTGATTCTATTCCCGAAGCTACATTTTGCTTTTGTTCCTACTATGAAATTTCAGAGAAAATCCAGTTAGTATTCACAATAAGTAACACTAACTTCCCCAGACCTGCAGTGCAGAAGGCAGGGAATTCTCCTGTGATTGGGCTTTGCAGCACTTTGGATGTTCTGCCCAAAGGATCTGCTGATCTTTGCAGCGCAGCAGAAAGTGGCTGCTGTCACTAAAGCACTTTGAAGAATGGGAGGGAACTTAAGACTTCAGCTGCCTGTCTCAGTTGTCTGGGCTGCAGTGGTCGGAGTCACACAGGAGTAGGTCCATCTAAATTAATGGTTTAAATGGTGTTAGCCAAGCCTCTGCACCAAATGCAAGGCAGCAACCCCCTGATCCAATTCAGAGGTGGATTCTGGAGGCTGTGTTGGAACATGCACTGGTACCCTGTGCAGTGATGATGCTCCCAGGTACAACTGACAGTTTAGTAATCCCAGGCAACTCTGAAATTTTAGCCCTCTGCAGTATCTAATAATCTCTGATTTGCTGAATGTTAATGGTACAACTCCAAATAGAAATTGTTCAGACTGCCTTTGATTGATGCTCTTGTTTCCTTTACCTTATTTTATGAGCAAGGTTAAATGCCATCAGGGGGTTTTCTGCGTATATTTTTCAGCACTTTATCTACTTCTGTTATGTCCAGTAAATTCACCTCTTTTCCAAACAAAATAATGTTAATCTTTTAAATCTCTCCTTGCATGGATGACTGTCCCTGGTTTTAATCTGTTTATGACATTCTCCAGTGCTTTTCTGCTTCTGATATATCTTTTTTTAGATGGATGCTGTTAGTGAGCACATTGTTTCTAGAGAGGTCACGCCATACATTTATGTAATGGTATAGTATTTTAAATCTGCATTAAAAAGAGATGGTTGTGAGTATCTTTCTTTGGTTTACTTTGTTCCCAAAACTAACTAGTTAGGTCTTTTCTCAGCAGTATTTTCAGTCAGTTTAAATTTCATTGGTGAGTAGCAAAAATTTTTGTCCAGGGCAAATGTTCATGTCTTCTGGTGGTTGCTCTGACTTCTGTCTGGCGACTGGAGACCCTTTTGGAGCTTTGCCCTTCAAAAGGCCAAATGTGTGTTGCTCGTGCTGCTTCTTGAGGCAGTGGTCTTCTTCAGGTCTTTCACACTGCCTTTGAAAGCTGTTCAAGTTACCTAGCTAGACACTGGTTTTGCTTTTTTTTGCCTCCCCTCTTCATATCTTCCCCAAGTTTGTCCTTCTTTTGTTATTTAGGATTATGTATTAGGATATATATGTTTTTCGTGTTTTTTCTCCCATGGTTTCTCTTAAGCTTTGCCTTTTTTGGGGGTAGCAGGGTATCTACTGTTGCACTTCACTGAAACCACATTGGTAAACCCCTCATTTTTTGTGGATTTCCAAGATAAAGGCCAGTGGTTGCTTCACTGGGGTGCTTTAGGACAACTTGCATCTCTTTTATAGGCTCCGGGCTGCTCTCTGCCTGCAGTTTGTACATTTCCCTTCCACCCCCCAAAGCTCTGCCCTGTATTCCATTCCTGCAGGAAACAAAAGAAGACCTTTGGTTTCCACTTCTTCGTAAGCTATACAAAGATTTTTTTTTACCATTCCATTCCATCAGCAGCCTCCAGGCACTGAAATGACTCCTTGAGGACAGTGAAAAAGAATTAACGGAATGTATACATTTACTTAACTAGAAAGGTGCCTTACAGTCAATATAACATTAGAATAGGTGGAGGATAAACTGGTAAATGGGTTGGCACATGTATTTAAGACACCAGTGTAGGGAGAAATGTTCTGCAACTACTACAAAGCTTATACATCATAGATGTGACGAAACTTTGAAGAAATAATGTACAAAACATGAAGAGACTGATGTTTCAAGCTGGAGTGAGAGTTAAACAACATGCTAGAGACCTGTAGAGTATGGATGGAAGCTTTAAAAAGTACCACCTTGTTGTACAATGATAGAACTTCATTCCCTCATAGATAAGCTTTCAGTTTTAGTGAAGTTCCATAGAAGCACCGGGTAAATGATACAAGTGCATTTTGCCTTTGTTACTAAAATTATCTTAGTGTACTTAAGAGATACTGGTTTTAAGAGATAATGATATGAAGATGCTAATAAAACCTGTATGTGTGTGTTATATATAAACCTATATATAATACAGATTTGTATCTATAATTCTATAAAATTCTACTTCCAACATCTGTGTCATGCTTCCAGAGGAATGGGGCTAGAATGAGAAATTTAACTCTGCATAAACATAGCTGTAGGTCTTTGAACACAGGAATGCAGATACACACTCTTCATTTAAAGCAGGGTTAATTAATTCTTATTTTTTTATATAGGTATATCTGAACCTTCTTTTATTGCTAAAAGTGAAGATCGCTTGTTTAAACATTTATTTGAAGACTATCAAAGATGGGTTCGTCCAGTGGAACGCTTGAACGACACAATAAAAATCAAGTTTGGCCTTGCAATCTCCCAGCTAGTAGATGTGGTATGTCTAGTATATTATTTGGGAGTTTTGATTGCTTGTTTGTTCTCCCCATTCTTAAAATCCTGCAAGATAATGTCATATGAAGTAACTGTGCATATTTTAGCTTAAACACAATAGATGAAACCTCTAGAATTATTATCAGCATAATAAAAAATGCGTTGTAGATGGGGCACAAAGAAGTGACGGCAGAGGTTGGGAAGGCAAACGGCTCTTAGGTTTAGTGGTTTGGTTTTTTTGGATGGGGAGAATGTCAGTGAAATTCTTAAGCCCAGGGATTTAGTTGTGTTTTAATTTATTTATTCAGTGGGAAAACTTCATAATTTTAACCTTTTATCAGTCTAATGTCTGTAAAATTCAGGAACACTTGCAAACACTGCTTGTTTTTTTTCCCCCTTTAAGCAGCAAAAACCCCTTAATCCCTCAAATGTACCACTTCCATAATAAGGAATACTATCTCTTGGATGTAGATATTGATACACATGTGATATGTATCACATGTAGCCTGTGATGGAGAAGAGATCAACCAGATTATTTTTCCACTTCAGAATATTTTGTACAAACTGAATTCAGTACTTATAACTGTAAGAGGAGTTTTTCTTCCACATGGTGGCTGTTCCTTTATGTTTCCATAGAAAACCAGTAAGACTGCATAAAATACACTCCAAGAAAAAAAATGGAAGGAAGGAAAGAGACATAGAAGGGGAAATATCTCACTGTTAACAGCTGAATAATCAAATGTCATAATTCTAGTGACTGGAATGCTTTTAGAAGTGTGGTTTGCATTTGAAGTTACAGACCTCTGAGCTAGCACTAGTTACTATGAATGTACTGTGCAAATTTTTGACATCAAATATACTTTATTTTTCTAGGATGAGAAAAATCAATTGATGACAACAAATGTCTGGTTGAAGCAGGTATGTGTCAAATAGAGATGGAAAATTGTGAAGCTTTGTAAGTGTAGGTCAAAAGTTGGAGGAAACTTTTCTAATTCATTGTATATTTGAAAAGCCTTATCTGTAGCATGAATTTTTATTTTACATAGTTACTTTAAAAACAATCCCTAGAAATGCTTTAAAGGATTATTTGTTAGAAAAACTCTTAAAAACCCAACCAAACAAAAAAGATACATATAGAAAAAATTACAATGTGAAGAAATCTGATAACGGCATCGCATGGCTATTTAATATTCCAAGGTGTGTATATCCAACCATGAAAGTTACTGCTTCAGTACATAAGTTTTCTTTCTTTATTAAAAAAGGATGGGTTTGTGTAGTCTTTTGTATAACAGTTTTTTAATATCTCTCTCGTATGTGGTGTTTGAGATGATCAGATAAACATCACTGAAGAATTTCACTTTCAAAGTTTTATATGTTTGCTATATAGAACTACCTTTTCCTCTTAAGTGTGGGCAGGAAAAGGCCTCAGGTTTTATACTAGTCAGAATCCAGTGATAAACTAAGCGGCCACTTTAACCTGGGAAATGCTGCCCACAGATCATTCTTGATTTAACTTAGAAGAATGTCTGCACACCCTGATTATACTTACTGGCTTCCTGAATTACTTTTGTTGGGCTATTTCTTTGGTTTTTTCCTCCCTGTTGCTTCCCATTCCCTTCTTTACAAGTAAGCGTAATTTTAGGGCAAGTTTTTCTTTTCCGGAAAGCTTTGAGACTGCTCAGCAAGTATGAGATGGCAACATGTCAACGAAAGCGCATTGTGCCCTCTTAAGAGTTTCTGCAGAACTTATTGCAGTTGAATCAGTCCAAATAAGAGGAGAACTGACCTAAATATGTATTTAAAATTCTATGCGATGGTAAATTCTTAGCAATGTGAATTTTTCCTCTTGAGCTTTTAGTTCAAATATAAAATTCCCAAAGTACCACTATGCTTTTAGTGGGGCTATTTTCAGTGTTGTTGGTAGAAATAGGAACAACTGTCATGTGAGAGTTGCAGCATGATTTTTTTTGTGATGAAAATGTTTGTTACTTCCGATCAGCTTCCAAAGTCACTGCTATTCATTCAGAATTTATGTCTATAAATATTGTATAGACAACATTTAATTGTCTATGCATTATAATAGCTCTTATTTATGTATACATGCTTTAAATAAAGATTTTAATTTCCTCAGTTTGGTACAGAAATACTGTCAAGTGGCTCTTGCAACAGAAGACAGTGGATGAAGTAAAAAGCTGTCTGTTCAGCAAATTCACTGTGCTATGCAAATTTTAGAAGCCTGTTTGATCTGGTTTTAATTGCATTTGTATGTATCTTCATCCAGTCCTGCCCTGCTTAAACCAACTTTCCCAAAATAATAATTGTTATGTCTCTTATACCCACAGGAATGGATAGATGTAAGATTAAGGTGGAATCCTGAAGACTATGCTGGAATAACGTCTATTCGTGTCCCATCAGATTCTATTTGGATTCCAGATATTGTGTTGTATGACAAGTAGGATTTTTATCTTTTCATATAAAATACATTTTCTTCTAACTTTACTGTCCAAGCTGCTTCTAGGAGGTTCATTGGGTAGATAAGGGTAGAGCTAAGTATTCAGTAGAGCTGTGGAAGAATTTGCCTCTGCAAATGTATTTGATTGTCATGTTAAATGTTAAATGTTTTGCTTTGCTTCTGTATGGAATATCTAGTCTCTCTGAAAAGTTTATTTCTATTTCTTCATGCAAACTCTTTTTTTAATTGAAAAGCCATGTCTTGCACAGTGCTGGGTACAAACTAATAGTGTAGAGTGGTGGGAGGGAAGCAACTAATTCCTGCTGTTGTAAGTCATATTTAGGATGGATTTAGAATGAAGTACACTCAGCTGTAATGGTTTGGGTTTATTTTTTTTTCTTTGAGACTTAACAGATTTTTAGAATCTTTGTGCTTTTATATTTCGTGATTGGTGAGGCAGGAGGAAACGCTGTTGCAGAGATTGTGTTGCTGTAAATTCAAGTTGGAGGTGGCACACGTGTTATTTTGCCTGTTCTGGGAACTTTTTGTTGTTCAATAATTATCATTTGGCCAAATTGAGAAGTCTTTGTGCCGTATTCCCAGTAGAGACCAGAGTTTGGTCATGCTATTAGAGATCAGGATTTTTACAATCCTTTCATAAGTCATTGGGACCCCAGAAAGTTGCACAGATCTTTTCATGACTTGAAAACATTTTTCACCCTCCTGAAGTTGGTTGTTTGTAAACTATTTACACATACAGAATGCTGGCTATGGAGAGGGAGAAGGGAGAAACAGCTGAGATGACAATAACAAAACATATTTTCTTATTTAAAACCACCCCCCCCACACACCCTCCCCACACTAATTTCATGCATCTATCTCTCTTCTTTCAGTGCAGATGGACGTTTTGAGGGAACATCTACAAAAACGGTGGTGAAATATGATGGCACCATTGCTTGGACTCCACCAGCAAACTACAAAAGTTCTTGTACTATCGATGTAACCTTCTTCCCCTTCGACCTCCAGAACTGCTCTATGAAGTTTGGCTCCTGGACTTACGATGGTTCACAAGTTGACCTAATTCTTGAAGATTATGACGTTGACAAAAGAGACTTTTTTGATAACGGAGAATGGGAAATAGTGACTGCAACAGGGAGCAAAGGAAATAGGACTGATGGATGCTGCTGGTATCCTTTTGTTACATATTCGTTCATAATTAGACGTTTGCCACTTTTTTACACATTGTTTCTCATTATTCCTTGTATTGGCCTTTCATTTCTGACTGTCCTTGTCTTCTATCTTCCTTCAAATGAAGGTGAAAAAATTTCACTTTGCACTTCAGTACTGGTATCTTTAACTGTGTTTCTTCTTGTTATTGAAGAGATTATTCCGTCATCTTCTAAAGTTATTCCACTTATAGGAGAATACTTGGTGTTTACGATGATATTTGTGACGTTGTCCATTGTGATAACTGTATTTGCTATCAATATCCATCATCGTTCTTCATCTACACACAACGCTATGGCACCTTGGGTTCGCAAGATATTTCTTCACAGACTTCCCAAGCTGCTTTGCATGAGAAGTCATGTGGATAGATACTTTCCTCAGAAGGAGGAAACAGGAAATATGAATGGATCAGAACCATCTAGGAACACCTTGGAAGCAGCTCTAGATTCTATCCGCTATATTAGAAGACATGTTATGAAGGAGAATGAAGTTCGTGAGGTGGGTGTTTTAGTCACATTACTCCATTTTTTTTTTAAACTGGAAATTAGAAAAGCAAGTAATGGTTTACTATGAAGTTGCATATTAAATGTGTGCTACGGGATTCCCAGTGTTTGTATTTCGCTGGAAGTTGTGTAATTATTTCCACACAGTGCAAGTGTGGAAGTACAAAAAGTAGAAGTATGGTATAATCCTGAGAATTCTTATAGGTACTGGGCTGATACAATACAGTCCTTGGGTTCTTTAGGGTTTTTTGCTTTCTTGTGCAGTTCTTGTTGTTAGTTGCACATTGTCAGAGATACCTGTCTGTTACAAGAGCAGGTACCGTAACTGTTACCTGCGGTGCTGCGGGATATTTTTGTGATGAGAGAAGTAGGTATTTTCCATTGTACTGTTGTACCTGAAGGCTATCTGAAAATGTATTTGCTTTAAAAGATTGCAAAGCATTATTTGGCAGCTTTCAATTCCAGATAAAACCAATTTTTAATGCCCTAGCTTGTATCAGTTTAAATACAAGCTGCAACTGTACATTGATCATTTTGTGCTGAGATCACACATGGACTAGATGAATTCTTGAGTGTTCTCTTCTAGCCTTATTATTTGTCCCTACATTAAATCAAAAGGTGTCAAAGGCTTTTTTTCAGTCTGTACATTTGCACTCTGACCTCTCCTTAATGGATGTTTACACCATTTGGGTAAGAGCATTATAAATCTGTTTTCGTACTGAGTTTTTTAAGCTAGCAGTGTTGGTACCTCAGAGACAAATGGTATTTTCAGGCTTGTGTAGAAATAGAGACATTTGTTGTGTGGTCTCATGATAATGCTATCTGTTTCTGAAGATTCTTGCGATCTATATGGAAGTGACAGTCTTCAAAATTGCTGGCTGCCAGGAACATGTTCTTACATGCTAGCCTAATAATAAGCTAACTCCTCTAATGTACCCTATCAGGACTCAATTCTGACATTATCACAAGGTATTCAGCCTAGATTTTGAATAAATCTATCTACTGTACTGCTGAAACAGCATTTAATACCCCTGCATTGCATAAACAACGCAAATAGAATAGTTTGATATTAAATATATAATTTAATGTAAAGTAAGAGTGGGTTTCCTTTTTCTTACTGAACTCACACTATTTGTGAGTGACAAAGAGGTGGTAAGTGGTTTTGTTTTTCAGGTGAAATGTTGTGACTCTAAACCTCAAAAATTAATATACAGCTAACTGGGGATACACTTGTAATTTATTATTTGGGCTCCAGAGAATGCAGGACTTAATTGAAAAAGTTGTTAATAAAACCTGCATGTCTCGTGCTGTTGTAGCCTTGCTTCTTGGGAAGCAGAAGTCTTAGGAAATGCGGATAGCTCCAGTTCAAGTCAAATACAATTGTTTGGCAGGGTTGAAATTTGCTTGCACAATTGTATCTGCTGTACTTGCAAAACTGTGTATGGGTATGAATAATACAATTGAGAGTACAGTGAGTACAGAAAGTCTGGGAGGTGTGCTTTGTGTGTGTGTGTGTGTGTGTTTTGTTTGGTTGGTTATGTATTTTTATACAACTTTTGCTTCTAGCTCCTGCCTGGCAATTCTGCTTTATGATGAGGCTGTGGCATGAATCCTAAATCCTGCAGTATGCTAGAAAATTGCATACTGGTTTCATCTCTCTGTAACTGAGAATGTTCAGTGCTTGTCAGGGTCAGTTTCTGCATTAAAATCTAGTGGTGGTCTGTATAGCTTACCCATTTTCATAGATGGAAGTTTGGTCCTGTTCTAGCCCATAGAGTTGTTATAAAAAGTTATTAATATGTGTTACCGATGAACATGATTGGAAAAATGTGATTAAGAATTGCAGGGTTTGGTACTGTATCTTTTACTTGCACATACTGACCCAACTCTCATATTCTTTGTTTTTTAGGTTGTTGAAGACTGGAAATTTATTGCTCAGGTGCTTGATCAAATGTTCTTATGGACTTTTCTTTTGGTTTCAATAGTTGGATCACTTGTGTTATTTATTCCTGTTATTCATAAATGGGCAAGTATAATAGTACCTACAAATATAGGCAGTACAAATGCATAAAATAGTTTTGGATCTGGGTCCTGCTAATATGGCTCAGGAGTTTTGCAGTAGCTCTATTTCCATGTATGTTCTTTGTAGGCATGTTTCTGATAGAGTAACAAGAAATCGAAACCCAGAAAATTATGTTTAATTTAAAGCATGGCATCCCTAGGACACATAGAAGTCAATTTGCTTATTGCCAGTCTAAGTTACCTTTAAATCAGGTCAGAATTAGAAGGATCTTCTCAAGCCCTTGCATGTATGATATGTCTGAAAACCATACACAGGCACTTGCTGCAAGGTCGAAGAATTTAGAATGTTTTTGTGATGATTGCTAGAGTCCAATTGTTAAATTATTGTAGGAATTGTTATATTGAATATTAAATACTTGCAGATATTAACACAGTAGAGTTGCTTATTTCAATTTCCTATAGTACACAAAAGAGAACTTTTAGTGGCTCTCTTGAATGTGTTGTAAAAGTATAAGGTTTATACGAAGTAAATTCAAAATAATAATAATACCAATAAAAATTCCTGTATATCCAACATATCAGTAAAAGTAGCAATCTGGCTGTGTTTTGCCTGTATTAATTCAATGGAATTTGCAGCTAAATTTCAATCCTTTTAGTTTTATTATACTAACACAAACATTTAATAGAGTAAACTTTATTAAAATGCCTGCAGGATACAGGTATATCGATATCTCTGTGTCAGTTATGGAGAAGAAGACAGACACAAATGAGTTCCCAAGTTGCACAGGTATTCTAATGGACCAGAACATTCAGATATATTTATTCTTGATGAAGGATTTGATACAGTCTGTTAGTTGAAAACAGGTTAATCATTTCCTGCCTTTGTGTGTTTCTCAGAATTAAGTTTTTAAGCACAATTAGAAGGAATATGGGGAATGCCTTTCTGAAGGAAATGGGTTGAAAACTACTATGCTGTGTAACCAAATTGAAATGATTGATATTTCACACAGTTGTTAAACTGGACTTAGAAATTTACCTTTTAATCGGTTCTCTCCATTATAGAACCACATGTAACTCTAAACAATGAGGACTTGTGTCTTCCCATGCTTTTTTTCTGAAAGTGCTGAAAACTAACTTGTAATTTTTAATCCATTAAGATACATTCTTTAAATACTGATTTTAAATGTAGTATGATGCCACCTTTCTTAAAAGCTTTATTTCTGGAAGAGACACTAAAATTGATGGGGGTTCTCCACCACCAAAGTTTTGTCAGTGCACTTCGTAGTGTTGCATCCTGCAGGGCTAGTGCAGTAATGCCAGGGTGGAGCAAGTCTTGGGAGGTCTTTATTTTTGTTTACTTAGATTTCTACATTAACATGCTTAGATTAGAAATGTAATGTAAATTGTGGTATCTTGGATAATTTAAGTTATGAATATGGAAAATGCATAAGTATTTCCCCCCATCTCTTTAAGAATAGTGCCATTTGGCACTGTACTGATCATAATGCTGATTGCTTATGTCATAACTTATAGATTATTGAATATTTATTTCAAATGTTTTTTTGTGTGTAGGACATTCTTGGGTTTGTGTAGCTTTTAAAGGCTCTTAAAATATGCCAGTTTATAATTAATTCTGATGATAAAGAGTCCCTCCTTCCTCTTCAGTTATACAATTACATCTAGCATTGGAAATCCGTATTTCCTCTATTCCCATCATAATTAATTTCAAACATGATTTTGCAAAAATTATCTGATTTAATCCATTAATATAATTTTCTCAGGATTACTAAGATTAAACAATGCATCAGTGGCTTTCTCTGCATGGAAGTTGCAGAAATATGTTAGGTATCTTCTTTCTTCTTCAAATGCTAAATTACTATGTATAGTCCTCCTTGGGTTTGAATTACTGAATTTTACCTTTACCTGAACAGAAAGCAAAATAAATAAACCTGTAGGTTAGCTAGATCTGTTATTTTCTTGAACTCCCCAACTCATCTCTTTCCTTCTCTCAAATGATGTCTGTAAGCCCACTTACATCGTAAGGCGATGGGCAGTATATTGGCCGAAGGAGTCTCAGTCTTTAACTAGTAACTCACAGTTTTACAAATGCATTAATTTCTTTTAGTCACGTCTACAATCTGATCATGATAAATACAGCTAAGATAGGTGACACTAGAATTCTTAGGGTCTTCAGCTTATCAGGTGTGCCTGAAACAAAATACTTTTAATAGACTCAGAAGCATGGACCCTTCCTTATGTAAGTTGTTTCTGAATGTGTTGAACGGTACCTAATGCTGTCTTATACAGGCTTTTGTTACTTGGTCAAAATAAATGAAAAAAGAAAAAATGCACGATTCTTAACTGTTTGGTTCTCTTTATTTTCATCTGTGTTACACCACTTGATACACTGTATTTCCAAAAAGTTTCCAGTTTGGTACAGAGACAACAGTTCATATACATACAAAACATTTTCTCGTTGCAGTATTTGGTTGCATTCTTTATTCATGCTCTTAAATTATCTGCAGTTACTGATTTTAAAACCAAAGTATGCCTAAGAAGCAATTTTTGCATGCTTAACAGGACTATTGCACAGCTACCTGCTTCCCCTTGTCATAGAACACTTCGCTATAGAAGGATGCTTCTGCATCCAAACTATCCTATCAAAATATTTTGATCCTTTGCATAGCCTGCACACTGCATCTTAGTGTGTGTCCTGTACATAATTTTAAACATTATTAGGTTTGAATAGCTTGTTTTTTCTGGCAGCCTTCTCATACACTGAAATACACGAATGCACAGACTTTACATTCTGGCTGCTTTATTACTACCGCCTATGATTTACCTATTCATTTTCCTTTTGTAATAAACCTCCCCTTGGTCCTTTCCTCCCACTGCTTGTTTCAGTTTATACACCAGGTGGCAATGTCTGCATTCTATCAATTTGGTATGCATGTTTCCTAAAACATTTTGTCCTCATGAGGGCATTCACTGAATTCAGTCTGAACTTAATTCCAGAAGATCCTGTCATACTCTGGAGACACTTGGCACCAGACTTATGGAAACAAATCCAGTAGCCTTCAACCTGTCTTGACTTTCAAATATTCAAGTAATTTTCAGTTTCTTTGTCAATCCTCTTCTTAAACCATTCCTATGGTGTTTGGTGTGCTGCCTACATCTTTTCCAGTTATTGCAAGAAGCAGCTGTCAAGCATAGCTTGTATTACTTTGAGATTAGCTGTTTTAAAGGTTTAAAATATTTTCTTTTTTTGTGTTTTCATGTTTTTAACAAAGCCTTCTTGGTCAAGCAAAGTTGAGGCCAAGAGAGATCCTTATTCTGCAACACAGAAGAGACATCGGGTGCTGTGGTGGGGGGGGGGAGTTGCTCAGCGAACGTTTTATTTGATGTCACAATGCTCTATTTAATCTTTACATTTCATCTCCAGCCATCAAAGGTTGTAAAAACAATCCTGCTGTTCCTAGAATACATACCAGGATGAAAACCCACAGAAAAATACGATCAATTACCATGGCAACGTATTTCCAGTCATCCTGAATCTGAAAAATAAATGGAATAACAAGTAGGCATGTTTATTAGATCAGTAACTTGCATCAGCAGTTGGTACCACCTTAGGAAGGAAACACATGGTTTTTTTCCCTTGTAGATGTCTTTCATATATGCACAACTTGCATATGTCTGTTTTCATGGACAAATTAGCTAATCTAGAAGAAGCTTTATTTGGATGTGCTATTTGTGGCAAAGCCAAAAGCCACTTCTTCATGTACAGAAAGTTATTTGCTAAGACACTGGACTTCATAAGATATGACTTCTCACTGTATGCCAAAAATGAAAGTGAAAACTTTACATTCTTAGGTGATCAGGTTTGCCCAGAAAACTACTGAAGTAAAGAGGCTGCTTCTACTGGTCTTTGATGATAAAAAGACAAAGATTAATGGGTATATAATTAGTTGTAGTGCTGAAATTTAATTGTTATCATGTGTGATGTAAAATCCATCTCTTTATCTCCCATGCAGGGAGGGAACCAAGTTTCCAAAACCCAGATCTCTCTTTTTTTTTTTTTTTTTTTTTTTTTGAGTGGGCATGGTAACAGGAGGCACACTAGAATATAACAAATGTTGTATATTAACAGTAACTACGTTACGTGATCATTGGAGTTACTCTTGAGATTACAATTTCAACTTTTGCTTCATTTTTCTTCAGGAAGGCTTATATATGAATAATACATTTATTGCTTTTGAAATGTTGTGCTTTTTAGCTTAGAACTTGTTTGTTAAGGCACACTTTAAAAAAGCTCAACTAAACCGGCCCCATATTTTCTATACCCACTTACTCTAAAGTTCTGATTTTGGCATAAACAAAGCAACTTTATTCTAACTTTAAATGCCGTAGCACATAAGATTGAAACTGAGTGATGACTGTGGTGGTGTGGCTACTGCTCTTAATATGTTTGAGGAGCACGTAGAAAGAAAACTTTGTTTTCATTGCCTTAAGACGCAGTTTTAAGAGAGATCATGGTTCCTGTCTTGCAGCAGTTGTCTCATTTAGCTACAGTGCCTTTCTTTGCTGCAGCAGCACAATAACTGTGAAGGACGTTTATTCTTAAGTCCTTTGTTATTGCTGGTAAGCTCTGGAAGAGAGCATGTAACTTTCTAAAGACCATAGTCAACAAATTCCACTGTTAAGATTATAACTTGGAAAATCCTCACCCCAAGTCTCATAGGATAGATACTCACGTGTGGTGGTTACCTTGACGTGACTCGCTTAGTGTGTGTGTTGTCAATAAAGAGAATGTTGTGCAACAGAGCTGCTCCCCAAAGTGATCTACATTCAAACCTGCATGTTTGTCATACAGCTTGGGTAGGTGTATAAAATAATGGTTTGTGGTGTCCTTTCTTTTTCCCTGGGGGTGCATGTATTGTGGGGGGTTTGAGATCTCTTTCTTACAAAACACACTAATGGCAAATGGTGTCTGCAGTTTGAGTAACAGTAAAATATGTTCTTACCTCTTTTGCTTCATTCTGCATTTTCATATTTTCTGCAATATATTTAACACTTTCAATAGCATCTCTCATTTCTGGTGACAGAACTGAAAACGAAAACAGAGGATCTACAGACTCGGAGCTTGAACTTCTTGTGAGATTGCCACTGAAATCAGAGAACTTCATTCGCTGGTACTGACAACAGCTGCATGCCATGTCTTGACATACAAAGCCATCTTTGCAGCATTTGGTTTCGGAACTGTTGAAGCAATTTAAGTTTGAAAACTCAGAAGTGAAAAATGGTTTTGGCTTCTGATTATTATCATCATCACTGGCAGGCCTTGTCATAAACATGATCCTGGGAAGTAAGTTCAAGAAAATGGTTCTCACCCACACCGGCATTGTGTGTGTCTTGGGTGTCCTGTAGTGCACGTTAAGTACAAAGACTGTAATGACGATAGACAGAGTTACAAATATCATGGTGAAAAGGAGGTATTCCCCAATAAGTGGAATTACCAGGGAAGTAGAAGGTATGGTTTCTGTGATAACAAGAAGGAACACTGTTAAAGATAGAAGGACTGATATGCAGAGTGTCACCTTCTCACCGCAGTCTGAAGGCAAGTAGAAAACTAACACAGTCAGAAAAGAAATCAGCAGACATGGAATAATCATATTGATAGTGTAGAATAAAGGTAAACGCCTAATGTAAAGAGAATATGTGATGTCTGGATATATCTCTTCACAGCAGTTGTATTTGATGTCATGTTTATAGCCAGGAGCTTTAATAATAGCCCATTCTCCACTCTCCCAGTAATCTTTCAGGTTCATTGTAGAGCCAATCAAAACTAAGTCAATTTTGGCTTTATCATAAGACCAGGAGCCAAACTTCATGGTGCAGTTCTGATAGTCAAATGGGAAGTAGGTTACATCTATTTTACATGAGCTTTTAAATATAGCTGGAGGGATCCAGGTCACATCACCTGTGTATTTTAATAGGGCCTTTGTCTTGTCATCAACCTGGAAATCCCCAACTGCACTGTGAAGCAAATAAAAACAACAATTAGAATGCGACTACTCTAGTAGTTTCATACATTCAGATCATATGCACTAACTCTTTAATCTGTTCTGGGAAAGTCAGTAAGTACACTTTGACATGGAACTGGATTCTATGTGCAGGCCTGAGTCAGTGGCCATCACCAATTTGCATAGTTAAATAGCTGTATAAATAACATGGCTCAGTGCAATCAATATGCAAAACTGCAAATAGAAGATTGTAAATGACAGACCAATAGATAATCCTTGTAGGTCCCTTCCAACTCAACTGTTCTATTCTATTCTAGAGCAAGCACATCAGAGCAAAGGGCTGATCAGAGGATAGCTGGAGTACTGCTGTTTCCACCTCTTCTGTGAACAGTGCAGGTAGTAATTATGAAAAGAGGGATTAGGGTTGGGGTGCATCTTTGCATAACGAGTGTATTTGGTGAGGGTTTTTTTTAAGTGCCATATTGCTATCCTGACCATGTGGATCTTAGATCTGTGTGACAATTTCAGTCATTTATATGAGAAAGTAAAACTAAAAAGGTAATTAAAGTTTTAAGGCCATAGTTAGAAAAGGACTGTCATCCCTGTTGTTCCACAGACCTCAGTTTTGGATGTGTGTGGCTAAATCCATTGCCTGAGTACTGCTTCCCTACTGTCATGGTGCTTAAACCATGACACTTACCTAGCAGAGGGATCCATTTAGTTATGATCTGGCTTCTCGAGGTTTCAGAAACTGACATCCAAAGTAAACTTCACCTGTGTCCTTTGTACGCCAAAGCTATTATTGCAAAGGTGTCAAATTGTGAGTTTGAAAGGTAGAATTTGCAGGGGTTTTCAGTTGAGGTCTGACCCCCAAACAAGAACTGTCCGGTCTAAGGGAATTTCTTGTCAGCTACTCTGAGGACAGCAATAAAATAATAATAAAAGTGGGTGCTTGTGAAGGGGAAAAGGAGAGGTTGCTCTGGCCTGCAGCATGCAGCTCCAGGTGAGGAGCTGGCTCCTGCCGAGAGGTGCTGATGCGGATGGCACAGAGGTGAGCACAGCAATAGGGTGATGGGGGCACAGGTGCAAACCAGGCTTTTTAGTTCATGCAGTGAACCTGCTGCTAATTTTAAAGTCTTAACATCACCCCTCATCTTCCCAAATTATGAAGATAAACATGCAAGAGTCTTACTTGTTATATAATACAATATCTGGCTTCCAGATCTGGCCAGATGGTACTCGGATGAATTCAGCGCCTCCATAGTCCGCTGGATTCCACCGAAGCTTGTAGTCATTCCAGATCTAATTATAGAAGAAATGAGTCTGTGTTAGGTTTCAGTGGGCTAGACTCAAACCAAGAGCTGGCATATTGCTTCTGGAGTTGTTTTATTTTGGATGCTACAATGATTTGATGTTTCTGTATCAAACATATGTCTGCTGTTTATTCACATGGAGATTGTGGATGGGCCCATTGGTCTAGACATGGTTCAGATGTGTGACCGTGTGTGCCAGGAATGTCTACTCGGTAGCTGAAATAAGGTGAAAGACGGAATAAGACGCTCTTTTGCCAGAGAGTGTAGGACTTTAATACTGAGGTCTCAAAAAGCCACGTATGTGTGAGGTGGTCAGAACACGGGGTGTTTTCGCACCCAGGTGTGAGCACTGAGTGAAGGACCCTGGGTAGCAGGTGGAGAAAGAGCTGGAGGTGTCATTGCTCCATTATGTGGCAGTTGTCTTCACTAGGGCTCGTTAAACCCAGTTCAGCGAAGCTGAAGGCAGGAATCAAGACGGTTTTAAGCAGATTGCAGCAGTGAGTGACTGCGTGTTTAACCCATAAAGGCCCTTCTGAGCGAAGTCAATGTTGCTGGCTCGCTCTCGCTCCACGGAGGCTGCACAGGCCCCGGGCAGGCGGCGCGGCGGGACCGGCGCGGGGCCTCCCTCAGCGCTCGGCGGCCACTGGGGGGCAGCAACGCGCCGGGCAGCGCTCGGCGGCGGCAGCGGCATTCCCGCCGCGGGGCGGCGCTGAGGGGACGCGGTGGGGACCGCGGTCGGGTTGGTGCCGCCGGTCTGCGGTGAGCTGTACTTACGTGCTTCAGCCACAGGTTGGTTTCCATTATCTGGTTGACTTCATCCTGGAAAGGAGACGTGTGTCGGCTGAGGCGCCGGCCCTCCCGCCTTCAGCGGCCCTGCCCCGGCGGGGCGGGTACTCACCACCTTCACCAGCTGGGACATGGACACCTCGAACTGGATGATGACGGGGTCCGAGACGTTCTTGACGGGCCGGACGAACTGGTTGTAGTTCTCGAAGAGGGCCGCGTACAGCCGGTGCTCGGCCTCCGAGCCGCCGCAGCCTGCGGAGGGCACCGCGGGGTCAGCGCCGCGGGGCAGTGCGCGGCCCCCGGGCTGCGGCCCCCCCGTGTGGGGAGGCTCGGCCGGAGCGGGAGAGCCGCAGTTGGTACCTGCGTGGCTGGGTATTGACTGCTTGGCACCGTGTGGTGCTTGGGGAAAGGCCGAGCCTCGCCAAAGCGGGCGGGAGTGTGTCACGGTTGGCGTTTGCTTAGGCTGGGAGAGGGAAAGCAGTGAAAGGCAGTGCTATGACAGTTTTTCTCCTGTGTATCTCTGCAGTGGGGTTCAAAAACTAGTTAGAGGGAGTTCCTAGAGAAGTGGAGATGCAAAAAGCACTTTCTCCTCAGAGGCCTAGGGCCCTTGACCTGCCAAAGCTGCAGGGCTCTGGAGAGGAGGGGAGGAGTGTGACCTGATGGACCAGGCTGCTTGTGAGCCGCTGGGGAGTGTTTTGCAATACGATTCCCAGGAAATGAGAGCTCTGCTTTCCAGCCTGAGCCAGGATTGCATGTTAGAGTGATACAGCAGCCTGCTTTTTGGAATATGGAAAAAAAGGGGGGGGGAATTAAAATTTGATTAACCTCTATATTCAAAGACTTTTCAGCACATTTAAAGAAATGTGCTGATTACCCATTTATTATTCATATTTTTATTTATAATATATTCCTGTTGTCCATTTTGCCGCTGAAAACTGCTGTTCATGGGGTCCTGTGGCCAACAGAAAAGCTGTGATTTGAAATTTTTAACCGACAAGGTCTTTCAGCTGTTTTGGAGCCTGTGTTTCACACTGCCTTTTTGTTCTAGCAATAGGTAGCTAGGCAATAACCATCCTGACAGCTGCACACTATTTAAAAGCCGCTTTTAGGGGTCTCTCTTTTAAATTCTCTCCTGGGCAACACACCCTCAAGCACTCCAAATGGAAAACAAACTAATAAAATGCCCATTTGTCATTTATGGATGACACTGTGCCAGTTCAGCAGAGGCACAGAACTGAAGTCTGTTGAACATATTCTGCAGTTCGTTTGAAACACAAATATAAATCTACAATGTTTGCAAGGGCACATTTACATTTTGCCAGCCAGTTGGTTTTCAGAAGAGAAAGAATGGGAGGCAAGAGTGTCTGGAGGTGACTGATCCATAGTGTTCCACAAGGCAGATTTTACTTTAAACGAGCTCCCTTCTTCCTGAGACAGCAGGGTCCCCCTTATGTGAAACTGTATTCAGGTGAAAGCTGTTTCTTGTGTTTATTTCTTTGTTCCCTTTCCCCTTCTCTTGTTCACTTGGAGGGCAATTTCCTTTTCAGATCAGTGAAATCATTCAAGCCAACTTGTTAACTAAAAACTGAACACATTTATTTTATACTTTTTAGCTGCTAACCTTGCCCTTATTATCTATGGGTATCTTGTATGTCTCAAATCAGTATGTCCTGGAATAAATACTCCCAAATCTTTTAGGCAAATGATTTTACAGCTTGATCTTAATGACTCTTTACTGTAGTCAGTCCAAAATTACCAGCCTTTTTACGTGTCTGCAGCACTCTAATTACATGTAGCATCCACTGTATCTAAGAGAAGGGCATTTATGTTTGTTTTGGTGCTTTATTTTAATGGTTTGGTGTTTTCCAGATCTGCAGAGAAAAGGTGTGCTGTTTGCAGCTGTTTAATGTTGTCGTTTTCTTGTGGTCTTCTCCACAGTATGCGAAACCACACCTTAATATGTAAGGTGCTTTCTTTTTATAATGTTAAAATGGCTTTGTGTGTCCTGGTTGGCATTTGGAATCAGGACTATTTAACTACTCTACAAGGAGAAATTAAAATAAAACCCCAAACCACACCAACCACAGCAAACTGTGTAACAAAAAGAGCTGTACTGGGATTCTGTACAAGTATCAATTGGTTCGGAGGGAGCTCCAGCACTTCTTCAAAATCATTTGCACCAAAGCCATCTGTTCACCTTTTCACCCACCCCTTCACCAACCCCGAATAAACAAATGGAGGATCACTCACCTAGACAGAGCGAGCAAACAGCAGCAGTTAGCAGGAGAGCCTGCATGCTCTCCGTGGTGTTAGGAATTACTGCCTGTCGACAGATGCTGTTGAAGATGAGCTTAGCTGCTAGGATTGCCCGAGCTTGGGCAGTACAGCGAGCTCCGCTCCTCCGATGCGTGAAATGCCTGGAAGCAGCAGCCGGCAGGACCCTGCGTGCAGTTCTGTGCAGTGAGATCCCATTAGGTTTGCTGTGCTGCCCCCTTTCTACCTACGCGGGCTGTCAGATCATTGGAAATGGCCAATAAATTGCAGGCAAACCAGATGTTATTGTAGGAAAGGAGCAGTCTTCTGGCAAGGATAATAGGCAGAAGTTCTTAAACTGGTGCATAAATGAACCTGGTAATTTGACAATGCTAAAGATTTTTCCAGTCAGCTGCTGTACAGGATCCTTCTCTATCAGAAGCTCATGCCAGTCTACTAGGAGAAGTTTAATTAATAAAACTCTTATAATTGAATTGTGCTGAAATGGGTATTGACATTAGGGATGCCTGATTTAGCAGTGAACTGCGATCATGGGACCTGAATTTCCAATTCTGCTGTTCATGTTGAGGTTTTTTCCCTTGCCTGTGTCTCATCTTGCAAGTGCATGTGCTAGGTGCATAACTGTATAAAAACGATGTGCTACTCCCAGGAGTAATTAAAGGCATGTACTACTGCTGACAGGATCTAAGCCCAGAGCGATGTACACAGCAGCTGAGATCTGTCAAGAGCCAGGGGTTTGAGTAGGAGGTCCAGCTTGACTAAACTCCTGAGAATAACTGTCTTTGGACTGATCGTATTTTGATGGATTAGAAATTTAGGAAGGGGAATAAGGGCATAGAATGCCAGCTTGATCCCACAAAACCTTATTGTTCAGGGCAGAGGAGATGGGAAAGAATGGGGAGCTGAATTGTGAAGTCATGATTTGTACAGTGGCTCATTTCACAGGTGCCCATCAGCTTCCTTGTTAGCTTTTATGTCACTTTTTGCCCAACATTGAATGACCAGGTAATGGAAAGCTCATTCATGCAGTGGTGGCTGCACACACCTGGGCAGTCTGTGTGGAGGGGAAGGAGGGGGGGGGGAGGGGGGAGAAAGATGTGGGATTCCACCTTTGTTTTTAGAAATTACCAGGGGGAAGCCCTGTGGGACTGGAGGCTGCACCCAGTAGGTGCTTCACTCCCTGCCGTTAGGGAAGGATAAATAATGACCCCTTTTGGCACTGCATCAAGAGGTAGCACTGGGAGAAAGAGCACCAGAGCGGGTTCAGCTCAGCTGCTCTTGGCACAGAGCTTGTTTATCCTGTTTGCCTCTGTCTCTCAGAGCATCATTCACTCCATCCCCAGACACATGCTCTTATGATAATTTCTGTAATTCTATTAGCTTGGAGGAAATAGCCTTTACTGTCCATTTGATTTATTTCTTTATTATTTCTTTTTTCCAGAGAACTCGGCTGCTTGGTCTTTCAGCTTAACACTTTGTGGATACATGTTTTTGCCTTTGCAGGGCATAGAGATGAGATGTTTTCCCTTTCTGCCTTCTTGGTTTTCATGTATAAGTAGTATTATAACTGAGATTTTGTTTGTTTCTTTTTTGTCCCAATTAGAAATGAACTAAAGTTTCGCAGATTGGATCATAACCCATATTCCCCAAAAGCCAGTGCTTAAACTGAGTAACTTGGAGACACCTGATCTGCAAAGGTAGCAAAGAGCTGTTGCATCAAGATGTACAGGCATTTTAGATTTATTTGCCATGTTGCTGAGATTTTCAGTGGTGTCTGTATGTGCAGGTATTTTGTTTCTAACATCACATGTTGGAGCTCCTGGTGAAATCCACTCAGGTTTGTGGTAGAATATATTTTTATGGCTAGGGAGAGTGATGTGAGAAGATGGCATCACCATACTGCATTGCAGAACCACATAGAAGAATTTGTATGGGAGGGGGAAGCTAATCTACCCAACAAGATCTGCAGTAACAGACCACAGAGCCTTTTCTTTTTAGTAAACACACCACTTTTTAGAGGTGGTTTGCTTTGTTAAGATCAAATCTTAATCCACTCAGGTGATGAGGAGAATAGTATTTTTCCACCTTTGTCTGGGGTGTTGATGCTCCCTCTATAAAAAGCCAATACTGCTTTTCTCTCTAGTGGCTGCAAGGGTGCAGAAGCAGTCCCAGATCAGCTCACCTGGACGCAGATGGTACCTGTGTGTGGTGGTGGTGACAATTCTGTGTGTTCTGATGGAAGACGGCTTTGGTCAGGCTCAAAGAGGTTTGTAATGGTAGGGAATGGGGAGGAAGCCAACCGAGGTTTTTCTTCAAGTAGAAAAGCAAAGCCTGGTTCCACATTGCCACTGGAAAACAGTTCTAGTGAAAAAATGCTTTTTGCATGACCACTTTCATTCTTCTTTTTTTATTTCAATGTAAAACATTCTTGTAAACCACCTGAAAATTGGAAATGTTGGAATTGATTTTGTTTGCTGAGCTAGGACATTCTCTCATTCATTTTGGCCACCAAATGACCTTTTTAATGTTTTGTTTTCCTCAGAAATATTTTATTTTCGAGATTTTGCCAAAAACCCCTATCAGAAAGCCCTGCAATTCATTGCCCAGTTAAACTGGGAACACTGCTGGGTATTACGTAAGTGGAGCTGCTGAGGGTTAGGCAAAAAAAGCATTTCCTGTTTTGAAAGCACAGTTTTAGGAGGTCAGAGCTTTCCAAATTTGAGGACTTGGGGTGAAATTTTCCATTCTGAAGTTTTCTATAGATGGAATTATTTCTGGAAACTTGAAAAAAAAGTACAGTGGTGGTTTCCAAGAACGTAACTAGGGAAGAGCATACTGCTTTACTTATGGTGGAAAAAAGGAGTAAGTGGGCACAGTGGATGGAAAGCACGAGAGCCCTGGATGAGGAGCTCTAGTTCTGCAGGGATCTCCTGGGGGACAATGAGGTGCTTTTTGAAAGCTTTTTCTAGGTTTGAGGCCTCCATCTGAGCATGCTCTGTGTTAGCTGTTAGCTGAGCTGCCAAATCCTTCCTGAAACTTTTGTCTGTGTAGGGGATAATTCAGCTGAAGGCTGCAGTTACAGAGCCAAGTGCCATCAGTCGTTACTGCTCATAAAGATAAGGCCAACTGTGAGATGGGAGTACTGGAAGCCTCATTTCAGTTGCATTCAGGTAGTGAGGGAGAGGGTAAGAAGAAGAAGGGACTGGGGAGAGAAGTGATGGTTGGTAGGAGGGTGAGAGTGGGACAGAGCCAAAAGTGCTGTTGGTGCTGGGTGAAAAGAGCAGAGAGAGGGGTTTCTGCTCTGCGTGGGTCCGGTGTCGGCCAGGTAGATGTAGGTTCCATGGCTAACTTGCTCCTGGTTGCTTGGCTGGGTGAGTCCCTCTCCCTCCTGCCCTGCAGAGGTGTGTAGCTCACAGAAGCATTTGAAGTCTGTGCTGCCTCTTTCAGATTCACTGTTCAGGTTTATTGTGGGATTTAAAGGGGCTTCACCTTTACATTGTCTGCACAGTCCTGGCAGCTTCTCTGGCTTCCACCTGAGTGGAGAAAGCAGCTGGGGCCGTGTGTGCATGTGTGCTGGTGATGCTCTGTGCCACATCAGCTCTTGGCATATAACCTAACATAGGGGAGCATCTTCCTGTGTGAGTGAAGGCACCCCTCTGCTCCTGGGGGGCTGCTTGTGCCCCATCTCATCTTACAATTGTTGTTTCAGTTGTCTGAAGAGAAATAGCTCTGCTCCATGGGTTTGAGAGGGAGAAAAAGCCATTTGAGGTGGGGAAAGCAGGTTTGGCCCATTTAAGCTTTATGCCGCACACCAGTCACCTTGGGAAATGTCGAGAACAGTTAATGTCTGGGAGTTCAGTGCATGGGCAGGACCAGGACCTTTGCTGAACACAGGAATCCGCAAAGGAGCTGCTCTCAACAATTGGAAAAGTGTTGCTGTAGCATGTCAGAATCTATGTAGTTATCTGTAGCTGTCTGGAGATGGCAGTCTAGATAGAGATGTAGCTTGGTTTTGACAAGGGCAAATAGAGCTGGAGCAGTCCTCATCTGTGATTTACAGAGGCGTAGAATCATAGAATAGTTGGGGTTGGAAAGGACCTTAAGATTATCTAGTTCCAGCCCCCTGACTTGTGGAAGAACACAGGTTTAGGTGTCAGCTAATCCTCCCCTGGAACAAGAGAGCCTCAAATCCCCTTCACAAGCAGAAGCGGGGTTTAGCAGTTTGTTCACTGAACATTACCTGTACCTATCTGTGGTAGTAAAATTGTTGTGTTCTAGCAACACCCCAAGGAATGGCTGAGATTGGTTTAGCTTGAAAAATGCCAGGAGCCCTCTTCTCTTACTGCAGGGCAAAGTGTGGTGGGATTGTCCTGTGATGGGAGTCTAGGGTGTTGATCTACCCTCTGCCAAAGACTGTACTTGTGTTATGTGTTGTGTCGTAGCTCATTTGTTGAGGATTATACTTAAATCCTCAACAAAACCCTAGCAAATCATGCAGGTCTGTTTGTTCTCAGGTGTCTTCTGCTCATTCTGCTCATTTCACAGTTGTCTTCTCCAGATGCTTTCCTGTGCTCTTAGCCTTAGCTTCATAACAGTGTGTATGAACCCCAGTTACATGAGCTATTAAAGTTGCAATAACACTTGAGGACTAAATATCTATAAATGAAAAGTTTACATTTTATTTCAGTTTCATCACTGAACAGAGTATATACATGTTTGTTTTTCATATATTGATTTGGCCTCTGTAGATCAGTCAGTGATGAGATGGCAACGTGAGAAACCTAACAGTGGTTGTTACCTCAGAAGTAGGTCTCTGTTTCTCAGTTCCGTTTTCAAATACATACTCCAGCAGCTACACAGTGGTTCCACTTGTAAAGCTCATTATAAATCAGACACAAGTAGCTTTGATGCCTTTGAAGGAAATAAATATCATAGTGATATCTTCTCTGTAACAGGGAAATTACAGTATTCTGAGGAAAGAAAATGTCCTTCCTGAGGCAATGTATAGAAAATACTTATTTAATAATAACACTTGTGAGCCAGGATGGCATATTGTACAGTAAAAGCCTTTCTCTGTAGTGTTCACACTTCAAGTAACAAAAAAAAAGGGCTGAGATATCATCAGAAGTACTGAACTCATTGGAAAAAATAATAGTTTTCTGTTAATTTTACTTTTTTTTCTCTCCCAATAAGTCAAGTTCTACTTTCCGTTTTCCTATTCTAAATCTGATGTAAGAGCAAATCACTTGGCATCTCTGTGGGTTTAACAGAGGGGAATTGAGAGCAGGAGGAGACCCAACATCTGTGTAAGTACTGACAATTTTAAATGACAACTAAGGGTTCATGGCAGTAGTGTGGTTTTGAAAAAGTGGCTGCAGAAATAATCCAACAGTCCCCAGGACACAAACAAGGACGAATATCCAGAGGAACAGCCTGTCCACTACCATGGCAACATACTTCCAATCTTCAATGACCTGAAAGAAAAAGCCAGTTAAAGGTATTAGCAATTGGTCATATTCTTTTGCTCTTCCTCTTGCTAATGCCAAGTTTTCATTTCTGAAAATGAATAGAAACAAATCTCGAGGTTCAGGGGATAAACTGATTTTAGGCTTGGGAAGGGATTTTTCTCCTACCGCCATTCTGGGCAGTGGAAGAAAATACTGCAAATACTTCTTAGGTGTCTTAGATGCAGCAGGTACTGAGCATGGCTGCCTGGGGGGAGCCAGTCCTGAAGGACCCACAGTATAATCCAGTTAAGGAACTTTTTTCTTCCATTTTAGCTTGCATATGCTATTAACCTCAGTGGACAAAAATAGATGGTGTTTACTGCTGTTAGACAAGGTTAGCTTCAGAGTTCTGCTCTAAGCAGCAGTCATCTTAATCAAGGGTCTTAATGCATATTAATACTGTTGCTTTTATTAAAATCCTTTTTTGCCTTGCATATGTTGACTGTGAAAGTCACGGCCTTAGATTCTGTTCTCAAACTGAAGTGACTATCAGGCTATTATTGTAAAGGGGAAATACATCCATCTTCATTTGCATATCAGAAATTATTATTTTTTCCTCTCTCTCTGGTTCTAGTTCCACACAGGACATTGTCACCTCAGTGACTTTACCATACTTGTCAGTTATCCCATGTCTTATATTACATTTCCACTGATGCTAATGGGAATTGTGTGCTGCTGAAATCAGACCACAGTAAATGTGCATGAACAGTTGTTACCAGACCGTGATAATTAAGGCAGAAAGTAGAGATTAAAATTAAGCATCAAGGAAATTGATATGTTGTATCAAAGAGCACTGTGAAAAACATTCAATTAATTTTTAATGTATAAAATATCCTTGAAAATTGTCTTAGTATGCAGTGGAAGCTTTGTAGCTTAGTGTGCGACACATTCTTCCTAGAATTTCCGAGCTGTTAGAAGCCTTTTTCTCTGCCATAAGGTATCTGCTTCTGTTCACTCAGTTTCAATGTTTACAAGCTCATGTCTAATGTTAATAGCTGATCTTCTTTATTTATATTGACAGTAATTTCAGTTAATAGAAAACATTAACTACTCAGCAGCATGCTCCTCAAGGGACTTCTGCCAGATCAGAAACCAGACTTCATTTAATCTGCTTGGCTGAGGGAGGGAGAGCACAACAAGAGTAGGGAACCCGGATTCTCACTGGGATCTTGGTCAGAGAGAGGACACTAGTAGGTGTGAGGATGATTTTTCCAAAGTATGGGTGCTTGTCTAAACAAAACTGAGCAAAACCATCTGAGTTTTCCCAAGCATTATTTACAATGTATTTGTATCAGCTTTAGTGTGCTAGCTATTGGCCCATGAGTAGAACAAGTGAACAGGGCAGCAGCAGCATTGCTTAAACACATCCTGGATAAAGTACTTCTCATAGCCAATAATGAATGATTTACTCAAGCAAAAGAAGTATCAGGTCAGCTGGCATTAGGATTTTGATCCTACCCATTGTTTTGCCACATTTGAACAGATATCTTAACTCAGAGAGGGTGTTTGCAAAGGCATTTTGCCAATTTTACTAAATCCTCCTTCTGTGCAGAGTTAGGTAAATAAATGCTTGAGCTGCAGGTAGAGTGTTTCTGGTTAACAGGCCCTGGCTGTAGGTTGTCACAGTAGTACTGTTTACAAGGGGGAAAAATACTCTTTTTCTGACCTGGAACTGAATATTATTTTATTTCCTGCCAAACACTACTTGAATGTGGCAGCACAGCTTTTTCAAGGGTATTTAATGACTTAGTGGGCAGTCACCATTCTCTCGTGGTAGAAACAGCCATGTTACTTTCCAGGAGAGTATTGGGGTTTACCAAATTGCTATTCATTAAGTTCTTCTAATGGCAGAAATTATTTCCTCTTAAAAGGTATAGCTACAGTCTCTCTTAAAACTTGAGAATAGCTAGGGAGTCCAAATATGCTTTCTGAAGAACAGTGTGTTACAGAGGAGGGCACGAGATGACGTTTGGAAAGACTGGGATGATCTCTCTTTTTTACTTACACTCTGGTCGTTGTCATCACTTTTCATATGCTCTGCTATAAAACTGACTCCATCAATTGCTTCTTGGACTTCAGGGGAAAATTTGGTGCCTGTTCTTAACCTAAACTCTGGATGAGTACTGACATTGTCAAGAGTCTCAGTGATTTTCATGTCGTATTTTTTGGCATAGGCTGTACTCAGAAAATAGGTAGAGTTCTTGTATAAATCAGCTGGCTTCTCTCCTTTTGTCTTTTTGCAGTTGCACAGCTTTTGCCGTGCAGAGTTGTTTTCTGGACGCTTCATGAACAGATAGGCTGGGAGTCTTTCAAGGAACACCACCTTTACCCAGGGGGGCATTGTGTGAGTACTTGGAGATCTGTGGTGGACATTGAGTACACAGACACTGGTAACTATTGAGAAGGTCACCAGAACCATTGTAAACATGAGATATTTCCCGATCAGTGGAACATCTAGAGATGTTGGAGGGACAATTTTGGAGATCAACAGCAAGAACACAGTCAAGGCAAGCAACACAGATATGCATAAGGTCATTTTTTCACCACAGTCTGAAGGCAAGTAGAACACCAGGATGGCTAAGGATGTAATTAGCACACAGGGGATGATGAGATTGATGGTATAAAAAAGAGGTTTCCTCTTAATAATGAAATCGTATGTCACATCGACATAATTGGGGTCCGAAGGATTTACAGTTCTTCTTCCTGGGAGTGCTACAATGTCCCACTCTCCACTTGGTGTAAAGTCATCCATGCTTGCCATGGAAGTTTTAAGCACCATATCAATTTCTGTATGATCATATGTCCAAGACCGGAACTTCAATGTGCAGTTTTGTTGATCAAATGGGAAATGCTTAACTTCAATCTTGCAGGCACTCTTGTAAATAGCTGGTGGCAACCATCGAATGCTTCCATTATTCATTACAAGTGCATTTGTGTAGAGTGAAACCTCGTAAGTGCCGTCCGCACTAATGAAACAAGAGGAAAGGAAAAGGAGATAGGAAAGCATTAAGAAGAATAACATGGTTCAAACCACACATTCTTATGGGCCTCAGTTGTTTCTGGAATCAAAGTCTAGTAATATTTTGATTTGGAAATCTATGCTATAGGGAGCTGTAACTTGATATGGGGATGAAGGTCGCATTTCTCCCAATCAGAATTTATATTTGGTCCAATATTTAAAAAAATATTTTGGAAAATTATTATTAAATAATAAACCTGCATCTCTCTTCCATCCAAAAAATTCAAAGTGTTTTGTAAATGTTTGTTAACGTAATTAAGCCTTACTACATCTGTGAAGACTGAGTGAAAATGAGATCATCCAGCATGAAAATGGAAGGTACCTTTGATCTGGAACACAGCGACACTCCTGAATAGCTTGGGTGAGGAAATAAGGATGAGCAGTGTTAGTTAGAAATGCAGGGAGAGTGTAGGCAGGGGAAATGTACTTATGTGGTTTATAATTTATTGTGCCATTCCAGTTAATATTTACTTATTACAAAACCAGAGCAGATACGCCACAGTGCTCTTGGCTTTGTATTTTCTCCAACTGCTAAACTTCCACCAGGAGAGTCTTCTGTGTATGCTGGGCCTTTTAATTCAGGGAGATCGTTATAAGTTAGTCTGTATCTTCTGTCCAATGTTTCTGGGCAAACAGTTTAGGGCTGTTTAATCTATGGTGTATCCTGGAGTAGAAATGTGGTCAGCTGCTGATGAATGTTTCTTAGATTTAGTGTTTCAATGTATCTGCTCAAGTGAGCTATGTAGGATCTTTCAAGCTCAGCCAATCGGGCTACCAAAGGAAAGTGCAACGCTAGGAAGGAACAAACAGTTAGTGACTATCTGCCTTGGCAGACGAGGAAACTCAAAGGCTTGTTCCTGTGTTGATCAGCTGCTTTTATTAAAAACTGTGTTAGCCTCTTTGTTAGACTGCAAAGAAGAGTCTGGACTAGACACATCTCACATGCCTCCTTTTGATAAACAAATATAGATGTAAAGAAATGCACATAACCTAAAGACAGTATATCATCTGCAAAAAATATAAGGCCAAACTCATGGCAAGTGTAAACGAATGAAATTCAGGTGCCTATGGCTAAGCAGCAGCCTTTTATTTAGGTGGAAATGTGCTCCTTAAGAGCTGTTAAAAAGACTAATGAATCACATGTTTGTTGACAAGTCATCTTGGAAAACAGAGCTACTTCAGTTCTAAGGTTGATTTCTTTCTAAGTAGGGAAGTTCTACAAGGATCCAAGGCTTGGCACATGCTGTTCTCCAGATCAGGTATATTTGACTCTGGAAAACCCTCATGTTGCAAACCCTGGTGTCTGGCACTGAGCTGAGACCCTTGTAGCTAACTTATTTAGGCAGCAAAACAACCAGATGTGAAGTGGCTACAGCATACAAGGGGCATTAGTTCATTGCCAGTAAAACTGCTGTGTTTTAGTAATGAAATAGTTTCTTACTTCTCACGTTTTTATCTCCCTGTGTTAGATTTACCACTATGCCCTACAACGTACTGCATAGACTCCTGGGCTGAGAATGTGCAGGTTCTGCTGGCTGCCCCTTGCTCAGGTGTGGGACAGGGGCTAGGCTGCTGGTGCTGTTTCAGTGCCCTCTGCAGTCCTATGCACGGGCTACATAAAGACAGAGCTGCGGTGCATGGGAATGCTCTTTGTGTTTTCCTTTGCACCTTCTTGAACTGACTTATGCCTATGAAACATGTGCTTCAGCAGCAGAAAGTTAGAGGTGCTTGTCCTTTATCTACAGTTTTAATTTGAAGTTTTGTACTAATGTAAAAATATAATACTGTGAGGCTAAAACCTTGTTCCCAGACATTTAAGAAGCCTTTTAAAACTGTTTCTTTCCATTCTTACAATCCGTTAGATGGTATTGTTTGGGGAGTAAGAAAGAAGCCGAGGGTGGGAGCACGTGCCAGAATAAGATTTGACCTGGCAGAGTACATCCTAATCCACTGGCTGAATTATTTTGTGACTAATACAACAGTTTTAAGTATTTCTCAAATCTGATTTCCAGTAGTAGGATTCCAAGGACTTAACTCAGTTATATATAAACTTCCTAGGTTTCCCCAT
The DNA here is from genome assembly GCF_028554395.1 of Pezoporus wallicus. NCBI lineage: Eukaryota > Metazoa > Chordata > Aves > Psittaciformes > Psittacidae > Pezoporus > Pezoporus wallicus. The sequence goes on along the minus strand of NW_026641531.1, from coordinate 682,304 downwards.
CTGTATATGTTCATAAACTGTTGTATGTTCCGGAATTCAATGGGTTTCAAAGTATCATGAAAGTATATTATAAGTTATGACTTTTTTTCCCCCCCAAGACTTGATATCCACTGCAAGGCTTTGATAGATACTTAAAGCAAAACAGAGTTGGCAATTAGATGTGTGTCTGAAAGAAAAACTGAAGTGTATGTCTAGCACCAAGCTTTTCTTTTTCTCAGTACTTGTAAGGCAACAGGGTCAAATGTTGACAGATTTATAATGTATTCTTATAATTGATTTTTTAATGCCTTATGAAAACAGACCATAATTTGGTTTTGTAAATGAATATTAACTTATTTTGTTCTGGTACATGTGAACTTTGTAACAGATTTATCCTTGAGTCTGCAGTGGAAGGTGGGGAAAGAAGGAGATGGGTATTTAGCGCAGAACCTGTTGTTTGATAGAATTCCAGCTGTCTTGGCTTCTTGCAAACATGACTACTGTATGGCTGTGCCTGTACTTACAGTTCATCTTTTCCATATAGTCTAGTTTGGAGCAGATCTGTGTCTCAGTTGTGAGCCCTGTCACAGACCCTGTGGTGGTAAGAGCTCACACTGCAGATATGTTCCAGGTCTGCTCGAATTTCTTTAACCAGAGCCCTGATATTACTAAAATTACCTTTGAGGCCAGTACCCCAGTCAGAGACACTTGATATTGTTTAAAAGCCACAAAATTCAGGTTTAGAATTTTATCAGACCTACTTCATTGGTTCTGAGCCTTGTTTCTTATTACATGCTTAAAATTTTGCTCACTGTCTGCATAAACTACAGAAGTTTTACTTACTTATTGTAAAGCACAATGTCTGGCAACCAGATGTGTTTTGCAGGTATTCTCAGCCTATTTATTCCTTCATAGTCAGAGGGCTTCCAAGCCAAACGATAATCAGTCCACTCCTAAGAGAAGAATTGTACAGTAGTGATGGGAGTATCCACACCACCACTAACAAAGCAATCACTGTGATGGAGTGAAAGCAGTCGCATTTGTGGTTTGCAAGATCTGTGGGCTTGGTTACCTGGTTCAGCCAGACATTTGTAGTCATGATCTGCTCCCGTTCATTCTGCAGGGAAAAAGAGAGAGAAAAGTTCTCTAAAATGTTTGACTTTATTGCAATAACAAGATTTATTTAGTGAATTTTTGAGGACATTTCCAACTGTGCAGCATGATTTCATCCAGTGTATTTCAAGACAGGAATTTCTCTGCTGCTAAGATTGTCAGTCTTGTGCACATGCTGATGATAAACAGTAACCCCACAAGTGTAGTGCCCAGGCAGAATTCTGCAGGAGAGAAGGAGCACTTGTCCCAGAGTCACCTGATATACATGACACTATATCCTGAACAAATCAGCTCGCACGTGTGTAAGATACCTCATCTGTTTGTACAGGTTCCCTTATGTTCCATCAGTGCCTCTCTGTTTTCCTCTTGAATTTCAGAATATAAATTATAGAGGTCTCTTAATGTTTTCAGTAGTCTGGTCACTGGCCCATACACAAATTCTGGCAGGGAGACAGTCATCTGTATCTTCTTTTTCATCCAGGGAATGAGCAGAAGAGTTGAAAGCCTTGATTCAGGAAATTTATCTATTCCCACTTATGTGCTGAATCTTGTTCCCACTGCAGTTAGTTCTAAACTTCTCTTGGCATTGAGGTGTGTATTTGTACCTTGGAAGAACTGTTAAACACATGCTAACCTTGTGAGTGAAAATGTCTTTCAGGCCCATTGAAGTAATTTTCATTGAATATGAGGGGTTGCTTACATGAGGATTGTTTTAACCGTGTTAAGCTATTCCAGGCAGGACTAATATGGATTTTTCTTTACATTTCACTTTTTGCTGATATGCCTGATCTGCCATGAGATTTTGATCTGTCTTTGTAGCTTGTTTTCAGGCCATTCAAGCACATTTCTCTGATGCAGGCAGCAGAAGTCAGTTTAGCATGCAATATCCAGGGCAGATCCTAACCTGGTGTAACTTTACTGAAGCTGCACTGAAATCAGTGGAATGATGTTAATTTTTTGATTGATGGAATTTTATTGAATGAAGACCTGGCCACTGTCTTTTATTGCTTGGATTGATCCCGTTGTAGCTGCATTCTGAAGTAATGAAAACCAGTAAATTGCATGTATGGCCCTGCCTACTGTGTGGTACTATGTAAAATAGAAAGTAACAGGGACATAGTAATACCAGTGTGACTTTCACTTAGAAAGATGTGAAGGTAGTGGTGAATTGAAAGGCACGGCCTAATTTGAACTTACCACGCTGATGAGCTGTGCCAGGGAAACCTGCAGTTCTATAGATACCAACTGGGACGAGTTGACAGCTGGTCGGATTAGCTTATTGTACCTGTCAGGACTCAGTAGGTGGTTCATTAGCTTTTCTTCAGCATCTGCTGCAGTGCTTCCTGTCAAACAGCACATAACAGGGTTATAGAAGGGAGAGCAAGGGACATGATGTAAGGATAACAGAATTTCTGTGCATCAGACCTCATTATTTCATGAAGACAGGCTTTTGATGTGTCTAAAGACTCTAGGCTGGTGTGAACAGAAGGAGAGGGTGCTTGCACCAGTATCTGTTCTGCTGAAGTTGGCTGTCTTTCGCAGAGCATAGATCAAAGCAGATAAATCAGAATGCTTTGGGGTTTTTTCACAGTAAAATGTGTAGCTCAAACTGATAGATACTTTTGGGAGTATGTTCAGAAATAGAAACTGGGAGCAGACCACCCTCTTAATAAAAGAAGAATGTTTCAATGATCCAAATGCAGGGAGTCCAGCTGTGACTTCTCTCTTTAGTGTCTTAGGAGACAGAGTTGCAGGCACATGTACAAGCGGAAAGACTGGTGTATGTAGGGAAAACCAGAGGATCAGCACCAGGGGCTGTAAGAATTGTTAATGATAGGGAGCTCTTCGGTAAGTAGTGATGATATTATTTTATTTTAAAACCTAAGGCAATATGTCAGCCTTATTTTATGTGGAAACAAACCCCGATTAATGGACTAGAACAAATACTGTAAATCTTAGGTGGCCAAAGTTGGAGTTCAGTGACTGCAAAATACAGTGCTGCCAGGATACAATCAAACAAGCCAGCACCTTCTCCATGGAGCAGAACAGCTTGTGGCACAGCCTCAGAGGTAACTAATGGCATCTGCCCATCATCTTCTTGCTTGTGCTTTTAAAGGCCATTCTAGTGGACTTCTTAAACCACTATTGACCACATAATAATACAGATGACTAAGGTCCTGGTAACATCCTGCCAAAAGAACTGATTGACCAGAGAGACTGACCCAGAGAGATTCTGCTGTATGTAATTTTGTGTTGTGTCATTCAGATGACAATGATGGATGTAGGTGTTAGTGAAAACAGATTCTAATCCAATGATAAAATGATTCTACCATAGGAAAGGGCATCTAACTCAAAAGTAGACACTGCAGAAATGAGGGTAGTGTCTCTACAGCATATTTTTTCCATGATGCCCTGGAGCAGTTTCACACAGTAAACACCACTGGCCATGAAAGTGTTTAATTTGCGCTACATTAGTTTGTTCTGGGTTTTTGTTGTGCTGTAGCATATCCATGAGATCCAGAGAAAAGCAGACAACAAAAGGCCAGGATCACAAAGTTTGTGTGCACTTCTAGGTGCCTGCTTTCCATGTGAACAGGGTTGTACATTCCTTAAAGGGCAACTTGTTACTTCTGAATTCCACTCAGGTTAAAAAAATACAGTTCGAACTTCTTGTTTCTGATCCAGCAAGAAAGTGGGGAGACAAGGAAGGAAACATCAAATAGATTTTTCATACCTAAGAACAGCTTTGGGGAAAAGTTGAGATGAACCCCAGGCTCATTGTAATTCTTTTAAGACTAGCATATGCTATGGCATTGGTAACACAATTTTGGTGCCATATACTTAACTCTAATATTGTTCTTCAGAACAGGCTTCTCAAATATTTCCCAAGCCATTTGGGAAAACAAATTTGGACGAATAGTCCTGTGTGTTTGTCAGGTTTGATTTTTGATTCATGCTTGATTTGTACCTCACTGAAAGCCATTAGTAAAGCCCTAATGCCATGAGATACTCTGTATCACATTTATTCTAAATGTAAGCCTGCCTAATCAAAGGCTCAACAAGTTAGAACTGCACTGAGCCTTGCTAAGCTCCAGATTGTTTTTTTCTTGTGTATTTGCCATCAAGGTAGAGCTACATTTGATATCGTGAAGCAAATGAGGCTGCACTCTAGGAATGAGTTGTTCTGTGTTTAAAATGATAGGTGAGAAGCCTTGTGACAGGTAAAGAGAGAATCTTGGTTAAGGTTATTTTATTGTGATGGTTTGGTTTGGTTTCATTTTTAACAAACTTTCCCACTGTTGCATGTGGAAGTGACATAAGCAGATGGCTTTCATTCAAATATAAATACACTGTCATTTGGTTTGTTGCATATAGTGGTCACTGGACCTGTTTGAATTGTTGAGTGTGTTTTCAGTGTGAAGCTGTATTTTCTGTAACTATCCCAGCATATGGAGGGATTTGCTAATCAGGGAGGAAGGAGTAGAGACTGCAGAATGTTTGTACAAAAGTCATTCTGAATTTGTAATAATCCTATTATTCGAAACCTGGTTTTAGTAATCACAGTTGTCTGGTCTGTGAATCAGACCCTACTGTGGGGTCTGCATGTCTGATAAGAACAGCTCAGATCTCAGAGTACTGCCTTCCTCAATAAACTTTATGCAGGCCTTGACTTAATTATAATAAATTATTTGTTACTCAATCCTTTTAATAAACATGATCTGATGCTAGGGAAGGGGTCCCTGTGCTGAATACTTCTTTATAAAATTGCCATCCCATCCCAACCTTTAAATAACAGTCATCAGAAATACAGATGGAAGGGGCTAATCTCTCATCTCACTCATGCCTGTATCAAACACCACTAGATGTCGTCAGGGCACTGCTTTAAAGGTTGCTAGAGCAAATCTCTCTGTAAATAGCATGTGAAAATGAGCCATTCCTGTGTAATTTTTACTTTCCATTACCAATCTGCATATTTACCAGATGGCACCTAATGAGAACAAAATTGCCAGGCATTCACGTTCATCTTTACACACATCATGATGTCAGCAGCCGTGCGTTTGGAATTCCTCTTCTTCCTCTGAGTTAGAAGAAATGGAAGCGCACAGTTTCCCTCGCAAACTGTTTTTTTTTCCCCAAAGAGAAATGTTGCTGAGGGGAGACTGATGCTTTTAGACAAAGGGTTTTAACAAGAATGATGAAGTGGCCCTCATTTGGGGGTGGAGTATTTTTTGTGTACTGAACGCAGTAATAGTGAAAACGTGCTGGGATGGATCCTGAGCTAGGGAAACTGTTTTAGCTTCACTGAACACACTACATGTCTGCTCCTTGACAAGGAGAGCAGATTGCCATGTAACTTGCAGAACTCATTCTGCAGTAAGTTTGTTTTCTCTGCAGGAGTATGACCATTAGAAAGACACAATTTCACAGCAGAACAAACAAAACCACAGACTTCATTCACTCCCCTCTGCAAGCTTTCTCTTTTACATGGTCTAATTTAAATGTATAAAATGAAATAACTAGTCATCCTGTGTGGTTTATTTTCAGTGCAAAGACAAAATGTTGGAGTGATTTCCACAGAACAGAATAAGGACCAATGTTGATAAATGCAGGCAAGTGCACTGTTACCATGTCTAAATTGCAACGTATCACACGAGGCGTGTTTGCTCTGTTTCCCTGACTTCAATTATTTTAATAAATGTCGAAGTAGCTTTTGCTTAGAAATAATAAGTTGTAGAATATGTTGTCATTCTTGTTCCTCCCTCTCTCCCAAGTAACTTCTGTGGGGAGTGGTGACATACCACATTCCCATCTGTAATTAGCATAGAGTAAGCGAGAAGCAGCGATAAGACAATCCCATTATCTTCTCTGAAATTACTTGGTGATACTGTTACTTCTCAGCACACTCTTAAATAGAAAGATTCATTTAACCTCTTAGAATGCGGATTGTTCCAATGGAAGTACTAGTGAATTTACTGTATTTGAAAGACTATTTTAATTTCTACACGGCAAATAATGCAAACAAAAAGGAAATACTGATGGGTTTAAAGGCATGTAATCTAAGAATCCGAAGTAGGCCCTCACTCTTCATTTGTTACAAAGCAGGTGTTTTCTAAAGCTGCCTTTCAGTGACTGAAGAACCAAAACAACTGTGGGATGAATAGGTAATTATGGGAAAGATGTCATTTTCATCATGGTTCAATTTCAGCCAGTTTCACTCCGAACACTTCGGTGGAGTCTCCATGGAAAGAAGCTCCCATGGTAAATGCAGTGTTTCATGTTGCTGTCGGGCTGTTCATGTTGGCTTCAGCATATGTTTTAACATATGCAAGAAATCCTGGTGGACTAAAGAAAATGTTCTTAATGTATGTTTGCTCTTTTTTTTTTTTAGCATCTGTTTTCATATTTAATTTATACTATTTACATACTAATCTAGCCATTAGGAAGTATGAAACTTTGCAAAATATATGAACTTGAGCCAGTAAGTGGAGAGGGATGAGTTCTGCCTTATTTATGGTTCAGGTTATGGTTCATTTTGTATTTTTTCAGTCTCAGCACAATACCTGCTTTTCCCATCACAGATGATCCTGGGAGCATCTAAAGGGCTATTATTTAGTGATTATCATTGTCATCTCCTACTGTTCTATCGTTTTATCTCCAACTTACTGTCTGTCCATACCCCTCATAGTGGATTTACTGTTACCAAGCAAGCCAGAAACAACAGTAAAATATTTCATTTCATGCATCCTCTGAAAGTCTGCAGCCTACCAAGGCGATTGTTACAAATTGTCTGAGAGGTTATAGCACAGTCCTACCTCCAAGCCCCGCAAGCTATTGCTGTTCTGCAAAGTGTATCCGAAAGAAAAGATCACTTACCGTTAAAATAAAAGGAGCCCACCGCAAAGAGAAAGAGGGTGTACGTATTCCTCATGGCAGTAACAAGAAGAGGTGGATTACTGTTCTTCAGCTGGCAATAAGCTCTGTTGTCGGGGATGCAAAAGGAAGAGATGCAGAATCAAATCTGAATCTTGGAGGTATGAAATGCCTGGAAAGAGACAGACAGTACGACCTGGCAGAAGCATTCTGCAAAGTGGAGTTTTCGTGAGCATAGTGGTCCCTCCCCCTTTGCAGCTGTTCAAAGAGCTTTGTGAAGAGGAAAAGCACATAAGAAGAGGGAACATAATGTGATAATGTTGAGTAAGAGGAAATGAAAGAGTAAGCTAAGCAATAGGATCTGCAAAACACCACTGATTAATTATTGCTACTAGGTAACATTTAGAAGGCTTTCTGGTTCACAAGTGCAATGTGAGGGAATAGCTGTGTGGGAAGAGCAGGATGTAACTTTCTGCCATAAAACCTGGTAGTGAAAGGCATCTCAATAAATTACAGCCCCAGCAGAGGGTAATTCTCTGTGTCAAGAGGAAAAGCGTGTTGCCTGTTGCCAACCCTTTTCCACTCCAAGGCCCACACATGTGAGCTCTCTAAACTAGAACTCCAAAAGGCTTTTAGGGAGCAGCAGGAGAGGAACAGAGTTTGCCATCATCAACATTTGACAGGATTATTAAAAGAAAGCTAAAGCAGCTTGTTGAGAAATAGCAAGAAGCTATAAAGACACTCCAGAGGAGCACTGGAGAAATTTAATAGAAGTGATCTTTTACAGCTGAAGGGTTCAGCAGAGTATAGAGTATTATGTGTTTTGGGACTTGCCATGGGAAGATCTGTGTAAAAGGAAAGGAGTTCTTACATGTGCCATTTGCATGCACTGTAGGACAGGCAGAAGTCCTCAGAAAGAAATAAAAAGGGTGCTAATCTTCTAAATACTGCTTTATCTCCATATTGATGTTCCGTCTGCTTCAGCTGGACCTGGGATGTAGCTCTGCTCTTGTCTCATCTCCCAGCAGTCCAACATAATTGGCTGGGGTGAAAGCATTCCTGATTTATCAGCATAACATTCCAGATTTGTTCATCTAACACAGCTGCTACCTGGCTGAGGTTATTTGGGGAAGTCACCTGCTGCTGCTTTTAGGCATGCTGTCAGTGTAGCATGGAATGATTCACTGCCTTCTCCCTGAAACATTTTAGCCACATTCTTTTTTCACTAAATAGGCCCATGAGTTATAACTCGTCTTTAAAGCAGCTGCCATCAGAGGTAGCCCAATACATAAAGAAACTCTACTAAGATTTCCTAATTGTACGATCCACAATCTATGTAACTCCTAGAAACAGTCTGTTATTTTTGGCTCGTTTCTTTAGGGTAGGAGGATGGATTCAGTGAGACAAATGGAAAAGCACGCACTGCAAGGACTTGGAAAACAAGCTGTCACAAGTCAGTTTTGATGAAGTGGTTTGTGCTGCTGCCTTCTCTTACTCTGAAAACTCAAGGTATGTCAACTATACCATATCTTCCACTGAGGATTCCCAGTAGTTCTTTAAAAAGCACAGCTTTCTACCATGAGAAAGATGGCTTATACGTTCTCACCTTCTCCACCCACTATCTCAAACAATTTCCTTCAATATACCTTTACTATAAACACCCTCAGTTGCAATCTCTCAGGTTTTATAGTGTTTTTAACTTTAAAAAATATAAAACTTTGATCTTCTGTAACTACTAAACTTTCATATACACATGTGACCTCTGTTTAAAGATGTATTTAGTGCATGTTAATGCTATACAAAAATCTCAGATGATAAGAAGCTCTGTGGACCATCAAAGAATTGATGGTTAATGGTTTCTGAATACTCAGAAAATGTTTACAGCACACTGTTAGCTGTACCAAGAAAAATGTGCTGGGTTTGTTATTTATCTTAGTTAGGTCAGGCATGATAGCAGACCTAGATATCAGGCTGGACTGGGCTCTGAGCAACCTGATCTAATTAAAGATGTCCCTTCTCATTGCAGGGGAATTGAACTATATGAGCTTTGAATGTTCCTTCCAAACCATTCTATGACTCTGTATGGGAGTTGGAATTCTTCCCTCTGAACAGCGTGGGAACTGAGGAGGAGAATGGTTTCAATGAGACAAACAGGAGAACAGTCATTGTGGGGACATCTATTTGGATGAAAAAAGCCAGTGTAATCCTAGTGAGTACCTGTGAATGGACTTACTGCATGAAAACACAGTATTTCTGCTTTCCTCCAGCATTTAACTAAAAGCATGTAGAAAGGGAGCAGTCACACAGAAAATTACCCTCCTGTAATAGTCACAAATCCTAGGAGATGTGTCCCAAGCAAAGGATTTACACTCAGCCCTCCACTTTTTGCTTCTTTCTACAGTATGCTTAGCTTTTACCTTGTCAGAAGCTTATGTGGTCAGAGACTTTACCACACCCTTGGGCCTGCTGGGCAATGTTCTTTGCTAATGTAGAGGGAATTGCTCTCAAGGAGCTGTGCGTTCAGCGTGTCTGAGTGAAGTACCAGCCTGCTGGGGAAGTAAAGCTGCATCTCTTTCTTTGTTTTTACTTTCAGCTATCATCTGACCTATTTCTCCTCAAAGGCAAACCTTCCATCTGCCAACCTGGCCTCTATGCTTTTGCAGCAGTTACAGGAATAACAGATGTATGGACACTGGAGTCATTGCATTTGAACCATATATGCTGCTTGATGCTTGAGAGTTGAGTAGCAGCTCAAGGTACAACAAAATAGATTTGGAATGCTTCACCAGAGCTAAAGAGTCACAGGTTGTTCACTGATTGTGCTATTTTTGCTGCTGAAGCTGAGGTGGACAAGGAGAATTACCACATTTGATTTTCTTCCTTTGTAATTCACTTGTGTGCGTGCATTCTGACAGACCACTGAAGGTCTTCCTTGATCCCCTGTGCTATGCAGTTGTTCTCTCCAGTGATGCTGCAGGCTTCCATTTGCTCCTTGAGATCCTGAAATAAAAGTGTCTACAGCAGCCGTTAGCATATGTGATATTCTGGATTTGCATCTTAATACACATGTGCAAGCATGGAAATACCATGGCAGACAGCCATCCACTGACTGGGGGTTTGTTCCTGATACTGTAATGCTTTGCATGCCTTAGGGTATTCAGGCTTTTAGATGCATGAGGAATGTAAGATGTCCAAGTGCCCTGGAAAACTGGCAGTACTCTTTGTGTATTTATCATGGTGGTTTCAAGCTGCTCCTTGCATTAGGAAAGAGCCAGTCAGAAATGCTGGAGCTCCCGAAGTGGAAGCAACCTGGGGTGCAGTTGGCCTCCTTAATGAGACAGGTACCTTCACTGTGTAGGGAGATTGCTGCCAAAATAAATGCCACAGTTAGCTTTTGGTAGTTGTGACAGTGAAATGAAGTTCAGGGCTGAGCTCATGGCTAAACTGAATTGATGAGGGACTTCAGCTCAGCTTGTTAAATACTGGCTTTACAGAACACAGCAGAACAATTGTCACCTTCTGGTGGAAAACTGCTATAGAAAATGACAAGTACTGGCAAATTTTGTTTTTCTAGGACCTCGCATCTGAGTGAACTGTAATGATATCTGCCAAGGTCCTGGCTCATCTCAGCAGCAGCAAGGCACACTTTGCTCTCCAACTGGGTAGAAAACGGAACTTCTTACAAGTAACCTCTGCAAATATCCATCATGCCCCCCTTCAGGTAAAATCATCGTTTTCCCTACTAACCGCTGTTAGGATGAGCTTATTAGAACAGCTGTCCTGGAGCTAACATTCTGCAACTTTATAAATGCACTTAGAGTCCCATTAGAGTTGGGTGATACCTCAGCCATGCTGGTGCTGATGTTTCTGGGTTAATTTGTACTGCTGCAGCTTCATTTAACAGTGCTGTGGTGTGTCCCCATATAAAGTGTGCAAGGCAAAACAAAACTGTGGCACTGTAATTCCAGTAGCTGTTGACTGGATGAGCCTAGCTAGGTGCTCAAACAAAACAACCGTGGGTAGAAATTAGTGGGAAGGGTAAGGATATATGGAATTTTTGGTCCGTTGTAATGTAAAGCTTTGGAATTCAGTAAGCTTTTTTTGGATTAGTAGATGCTTTATACTGGATAACTAGTTTTCATCAGAGGCTTACTCTACAGTGGTAAACCTTGTCTGTGTGGGTAACTATGTCATAAAGTCCATTTCATACACCACCCCTGTAATTACATTTGCCTTGTCAAATGGGTTCTAAACCGTATGTATGGTATTTTTAATAAGCTGTCTTAAGGAAAGGTATAATATGGTCACACTTTTGCAAACAACACTGGGAAACAGAGCTGTGGATCCTACCAAATGATCAGGTAAATAACACTCCTTTTCTAGGTTTGCAAGGTTTCAAACCATGATACTATTTGTTGGTGTCTGATGTGTCATCACATTAGAATCTGCTCCAAACCCACAAAATGTTCCAGAGAGTTGCCATGAATTGCATGCAAACGACACAGCAATAGGTGCGATTCCATGTTTCATTGTCAAAATATAAATGATTATGGATCAAGGACAAGCCACCTTTTGGTCTGGAATACGTCTGATGGCAGCCAAAGTCATTCTTGGCAAAACAATGCTTTCCTTTTCTGGTTAATTTTTGAAAGCTGTCACCATATGCTTTGTGAGCTAGCAGGTGTGTTATGTTTAGAGAGGCAGCAACATTAAAGCCCCTAACACTCACTGGTTACCAACAACATCTTTATCCACTGAAGTGCACAAGTGTAATGAGTCTAGAGAGATGCAGAAGCAGCAGCTGGTGGGGGTTTGCTGTTTTGGAACTGATCCTTTTATTTTTATCAGTCTTTTTCATTTCCTTTTGTATACTTTGAGATTTGTTGCAGGACAACCTGTTCACTGCCTGATATATGACTGGCAATCAGTCATCTATTCTTTGAAAACGTTGCCAATGAAGCCATAGCTATTCTTGCAATGTTGCATTTTGTATGAAATTTATAAAAAGGGGCTAAATATATGCACATTTAAGAACACATCTCCATCAGTATCAGTGTGTTCCTGTATGTAGTGTAAGCATTTTTGTGTGCTCTTACTTTTTGAAGTAGAAACTCTAAATGTAAATTCCAGGAGTAGGAAGCTCTATTTCTTTCATTACCTAAACTGTGCTTCCTTGCCTGCCAAATCACTGCAATTGTTGCCCAGTTCTGGTGCAATGGCAGAGTGTGTTACATCCTTTGATAAAGGCCCAGTGATAAGTGTTTAGTATTTACAGTATGTTTTCTAGATTCAGTAGAATTGCCCTTTTAATCTTAATCACTTTATTCTGCTTTATCAAAGTGCACCTAAAGTTAGTGAGGATTTATTGCCAGCTTTTTCACTATTTATACCTTTCTACTGAAACTTTTGGAATGTCAGATAGTGAAATCCTCCAGCAAGCAACTGTGCACTGCATGTGCCAAAATTGTGAAGCATATAACATTCCAGTGAAATAAAACCTAACTATCCCCAGAGTAAAGACAGTAAAGAGGAAGCAGCCTGTGCTAAGACAAACAGGCACTCAAAGTTTTCATACCATTTACTACCACTGTGTATTCTGCAATAATCTGTAAGCTACTAAGAAACGCTCTACCGTCTACTAAAAGTAGATGCTATGGATAAATCAAACATGATATTTTCGAACTGTGCGTGGAATTTAATGCTGCAGGGCCAGATGTGCAGGTCTTACTCAGACTGTAGTGTGATATGAGGCTTATCTGTGATAAGCAAATTTGGCACCTAACAGGGTTGTGTTAGAAGGATCACTGTATTTTTGGCAGTAAAATGATTTTTCTTCACAAGATGCCTCTATATACTGCAGGGTGCTAATAGCAATAAGTAAGTTCCTGGTGCATATATGGTCATGTGGAAAAACTCAGAACTGCTGTGGTGCAGAGCACACGTCACTGCAAAATTGTGGTGGGTTTTGCTTGATTTGTATCACTTCTCTTCACTGAGGCAGACCTGCATACTACTACCTCTTTCCTTGTTTTCACTACGTTGGGCCCATGCCAGGATAGTAATGGCTGTTCTCTGCACTGGGGCTTTTAGGATGGGCCACTGGCATGTGTGGGTTATTTTTCTGTTCTTGATATCATTTGTGTACCAGAAAAAACCAAACCCACAACTGTTTGTGACAGAGTCCAAAGGTTTCTCTCTCGCACCCATGATGGAGAATATCTGTATCTGCAAATCACTTCAAACGGAGTAGTAGGAGAAGAGTGAATGACAATTGTACTGTTTGAGGTTGACCTTTTTATTTGGAACTGCTGCATTTCAAAATGAGCAAATTTGAAAAGTGCAGAAAAAAAGAGGGTTTTAGGATACAAGACTGAGAGACAAAAGACGTGGGCTTTGTTCTCAGCTCTACTGTAAGTGTCCAGGGTGCATTTAGTTAAGTATTATTGCTGTTCAGCGCTTCAGTTTCCCCAGGTGTAAAGCAAAGGTAAGGATTGGCAAAGAATTACCTAATGTTTGTAAAGGACTGGGATGAAAAAAATCGTGGAAACACAAGGAAGCCCTATATATCTGTTTGTTTCCCATTTATACTACCACAAAGAGGCTTTTGCTTGTTCTTTAACAAGCAAAATTGAATGGATTTTGGGTTTGTCTTTAAGACTCCTCATGACCTGGTCTTGCTCGTAAAATTGGTGAAATGGAAAAGAAGAACAGCAGATGGCAACCAAGAGCTTGACTGCTGGTGCACACAGCGCAATGCCACAATGATAATAAAGGAAAACTATGCAGGATAATCAATTCCCAGTTCTTGGGAATGTAGTATTTGTATATCAAGTAACAAAAAATTCTACAGAGCCATATGCCTCACAACAATTCTTTTTCCAATTATATCACTCGATCTAGTAAAAGATACCAGCACCTCCTGCAAACCTTGCCTTGTGTAGATCTTTTGAGTCCTTCTCACACAGGTAACCGCTAGGAATTCCTCTGCCCTTCCTTCAACTTTGATCTACCAGGAAACACTGAAAGAATAGGAAACCATTTAGAAAAGCACTCTAAATGATATTGTATATTCATTTTTTTCCAGGCTGAAAATAGAGCTCCATAGTTTGGCTGTGTACTATATGCAGTAGCCATATACAAGAGCTTCCTCATGTGCTTTGCTGTGTTATATACAATAACAGCTAGGCAATAACCTGTACCTCAGTGTTACACCTCAGTGTATATTTAATGGAGGGATAAGAGCATCTAAAGTTGTTTTGTTGGAGGTGTTTTTTTGTAATTTAGAGCAAGAATTTAAACTCGAAATTTGATTTTTAAGTATGTGAAACTTCTGAAGCTCCATCAGTGTCCCAAATTAAAGGATTTTTCTCTTGCCTTACCCCGCATGCCACAGCAGGATTTGTTATTTCCAAGTCAAAGGAAGCAGTTCCTTCTGTCTCTTCAGATTTGTGTTTTGTAAGCTTCTTAAATGCCTCCAGTTCTGTCATCTGCACTGTGTGGAAAGCAGTAATTTGTGCTGACATCATCTAACTGCCCTGAAGAAAAAATATGTTGCATATCACCAAGGAAAGGGAGAATTTATCTATAATTTAGGACAATAATGGGGTTTAATTCACAAACTCTCATAGCATCTCACATACTGACAGAGCCTGCTATCATTAGTGATGTCTTGGGATTCTGTTGTCTGGATATGATCTGTTATGACTGAAAGGAAATCGTTATGAGGGCATTAGCTTTGTAACCACTTCTGGGGTTCATTATCCTTTGTGGCAGTTGTACTTATGAGACATCAGGAGTCGTTTGTTTTTCCAAGCAAGAAAACCCACACAACATTTGTTGGGGGGGAGGAATCGGTTGTGGTGAGCTGTCAATGCTGAGCAACAGGCAAGGTCCTCCTCTCCGGCAGCAAGCCACTGTGGCAGCCTGCATTGATCCAATGGACTTGTGATGGTTATTTACAGTTCCTTAACCTGCCCATTTGCAGGCTCTTGCAGTGTCCCTGAGCTGCACACAGAGCTCACTGGGAGGCTCCATCCAGCAGCGCCTGTGACCTTATCTCTACCTTCCGTATTGTACCTGCTTTTTTCCCAGTGCATAGTTAGCATGGTCCTGTGCTGCTGCACAGGTGCTGTGTGTATCCAGAGGAAGGATGGCAGACCTGGGTTTCAGTGTGACCCAGCTTAATGCGGCCCTGAGAAAACACGCCAAGTTCAGCTCAACAGTTGTGAAACTCCAGACCAAAAGCATAGGATGCTGTCTGCTTGGTGTGCTGCTGAGTGCTCTGTCCTACAGTTGTGCTCTCCTCCTTTGTTACTCACTGCTAGAGGAGTAGCAGTTAGGCAGCTTTCCACTACTTGTGCAGTCTTCCTCTAGGATATTTTTCAGGTTGTAGATTGGGATTTGGGGTAGGAAATGCCTTTGTTCCTTGTGTTTAGTACACTTTCCATGACTGTCTGCTCACTGCCTTTGCTGTGCTATATACAATAACAGCACCCCTAGCTTTTAGAAGTGCTATATAATGGTGGATGTTATGATTCAGCTGGATTACAAGACACCTCTTCCCTGCTGCCAGTGCCTTGTGCAGGCTGAGTAACTAACAATATGCTTTGATTAGGCTTTTGTAGTCCTGAGAAGCAGAGCTGTTTAATTCCGGGATGGCTGTTTCAGTGGTCCTGTTGCAAGGCTCCTGCCTCCACCTTTCAGCATCCGGTTTATAGCTAATGGTACCCACTGGCCTTGGCTTGTTAGTTCACGGAGCAGCTTTCACTCTGAGGGTTTTCTGTCTCCCAGAGATGCCAACTGCCTGTTTAATACCAACACAGCACATTTGGGTCACAGATACCAGCGTTGCTCATGAGAGACTTGAAGTGTCACTAGTCCTGTGTTATGGATCAGGAAACAAAGTGCAAGAATGAAATATAGGCCAGTTGTGTAGGAAATCAGTGATGAGGGTTAGTATATAGTTCTCAGTTCTCAAAAAATCAGTCACATCTGTGCTGCTTCCTTAGAGAGTGGGAAGGACTTCCATCAAATCCAAACCTTCCCGGAATTTGAGAGATCAGGTGCTTTGACTTGTTCCTCAGTCCTAGCAGAGGGCTGTGTCTAGTTTCAGAATAGTCTTCCAATAAATAGATGACAGGTTTAGTGCCTACTCCATGCTGTTTGCTCTAAGGTTCAGTTATGTTAATATACAGCAGACTGAATGATCTATGTTCTTGGTTTCTGTATATATTAATGTAGGTACAGGAGGATTCACTTCTTAAGAATTTAACAGTTACCTACTACCTGTAGATACGTAGACTCTGAAACCAGAACACGTCATCTAGTGTCCTCCCTACTACAGACCACAAGATTCTTACCTTTCACACATAAGGTTAATCTAGAACATGCTTTTTAAGCTTCCACAGTTTATGACTTAAGACTTCAGATGATGAATAAGAACCATGTCCTCAAGTAGCAGGTTTCTGATGGTTAACTGAATTCTTAAAAGTTTGTATCTTATTTCTAAGCTTCAGCCACTGCGTATCTTTATGTCCTTGTCAAAGATCATTTGCATTCTGAAATCTCCCCTATCAGATAAGTTTTAGACTCTTAGCTTTCTTTTGGATAAGCAAAACAGATTAGGTTTCTTGGTGTCTCATTAATAAAGCAAGTTCTTTTTCCAGACCATAAATCGTTCTTGAAGCTCTTTGTGTAATTTGTCAAGGTGCTCACAGCTCTTAGGTCCACGGTGTTAGGGGGTGGTCTCACTGGTTCAGTGGATTGCTTCCTTCTGAACTGTATTTGCTCTTTGCTTATTTATTAAAACATTACCTTTGTTCTTTCAGTTACACTTAGTGCAGCGTTTGCGTCCTGGGATGTTGTCTTCAGCTAGCATAGGTCTAGTACAGCTCATCATGTTATGTGACATATAAGGCAATATACTGCCTCTGTATATTTCTGTTTGAAGAGATGATATATCTGATTCAGTAGATAATACATTTGATTCAGCAAGTAATAGAACTGACTCACTAGGTCATTTATTTGCTTGGTAAGTAGTATATATAAGGTAGTTAACAAAGGATCTGGCTTAGTACAAGTATTAATCCTGAATAACTTGTGCATGTTGTTCATTTCTAGCTGTCCATAAAATCTCTGTCCAATTGGTTTTGTGACATGTCTATCCCAGTGTGTGGCCAAAAACAATAGTTTCCCTGTTGTCACATAAAATATAGCAGCAGTCCCTCTGAATGTGAACATGAGCTAAGTATAAACATACAATACATTTGCTTGTCAGTAAAGGTGGTGTATTTTTAGAATTCAACCGAAATCTTGCGGTTTCTGACATGTAATTGGGAGTCTCCAGAGAATACTGTCTTGGACAGCCAAAAATCTATTTTGAGGTCTACCCAGTGCAATCTACACTTCCTTATTTGTGGCAGTTTGTGCTCCTTACTTGTGGCAGTTTGTGCTCCTTATTTGTGGCAGTCTGAAGCATGCCAGCATGAAAGAGAGCAAAAGCAATCCCATTTTGACTAGGCTAGAACCGTGTCTGTGACTTTCTTGGTACAATCCCATTTGAGGCAGTAGGAGTAATCAGTTTGGTGGGATTGGCACAAAACCAGGCAGGTCAGGCCACATCAACACTGAACTCATTTCTGGAGGATTTTTTTAAATGAAAATTTGAACAAAAAGTACTTTATTTTGTCATTCCAAGCAAAATGCTTTGATTTTCTGTAAGTTGTAAACACCGCAATCACTGAACTGGAGATACTCTGGGGGTGGAATGCTTCCAGTCTCTCATTGGCAGCACTTTGCTTTTCCCAGAGCTTTTAAAATATTCATATTCCTCTCTTTCTAATTCCTCTACTCTAAATGGCCCTTTTCTGATACTGGGAGCAGGAGACCTGCCTGGTTTGAAGCATGTGCAGACATCTGCAGTTCGGAGTGAGGTTGGGCATTTCTGCCTGCCCCTACCTTGTGTCTTACAGGTGTGCCCTGACTTCGTGTGATTTACATGACTGTTTTTTCTGTTGAAATACCATTGAGGTTTCATTTACTTCTAAGTGCAATTAATTTTTGTAACAACTGTCAGTGAGAGGTTGTTTTTCACCTCAAGACAGCTGCTGAATATGAGCATCTGAGGGAAGGGTGAATTCTTTGTCATTAGAGTGGTGAGGTTTGTCCAAAGGACCACATGCACCCTCTCAGCTCTCCTGGTGGTCTGACTTGCTTTAGTCCTTGTGCTTTTTAAAGAATGATGTGCTTGGGCTGCTGTCCAAAGAAACACAGAGCTAAAGCAGTCTTAGAACATGAGCTGAAAGTCTTGGGCTGAAACACAGAGCTAAAGCAGTCTTAGAACATGAGCTGAAAGGGGTTGGAAATCAAGGTGCTGGAAAACAGTTTCTCCAGGGACCAATTACGTTGGCTGAGAAAGCAGGAGAAACTTCCCAGAGACCTTCATAATGCTTGGTTTCCTTGTAAAGGCTGGATGTGTCAGGACAAAGAATTTAAAATGGCTTCAACATAAGTGTGTTTAAAAGAAGATGGGGCAAAAGACATCTAACTCTGAATTTTCTCAGTCATTTTACATACAGGAATTTTAAGGTTCCCCTAAAGAATCAGTAAAGTCATACCATAGAAAATGATAGAGATGTATTGTTGATTTAACACTAGCTGTTTTCTTCTCCTTGTTATGGTATTGGAGAGGGGAGAAACCATGTCTTCCTTTTTTAGTGATCAGGTGCAGTGAGTTTCAGCACATTGACTGATGGTTATAATGTGGAAGCTGTGGTTTCTGCAGGTCCCATTTACATGGGAGAGAAGGGAGAGAGGTTCCTCTGCACAGCTTCATCCCACTGTGGTAGATCCCATTCCAGAGGCTCAAGGCTCTCATGAAAAGAGTTGTTCTCTTTTTCTCCAGTTAAAATGCAAACATGTTTTTAACCAAATTGGGTATTTTTTGTGAAACTTCCCACTTTGCTGAAGAGCTACATCAGAAAAGTGGCTGTAGTTTCTTGTTCAGTATAACTATCTTTTCTGTGCATGAATGGTAGCCAGTGGTCGGTCCTTTTGGACTATGCCTATCCTAACGACATCCTGAGGTGGGTTTTCTTTTGCTTTGTGTGAAGGTAGGTGAAATACGTGAAGGAAAAAAATTACCTGGGTTTTAAAATAGAGGAAGACTTCCTATTTATGTTTAATCCTTTAAAGTGTTTAAATGTATTACTTTCTGTATGAAATTCAATTCTTCTGTAGACTGTAGGACTAAGGAGCCGGGTACAAGTGAAATGACTATTACAAAGAGTCCATGAGCAAGGTGGCATAGGGCTTTCATTCTAAAGGGTATCTAAAACTGGTTTGGGTGTTTTGCACTTGTTTTTCCTACTTTACCTGAATAATTTGTGTTTTGGAGAGAGGAAGCATAAGTGTGGTGTTTGTTAAAGAGTCATCATTACCTTTCAATTTAAGATGTGAGACTAGCAAATAAAGAGGCCGAATGCCTTTTATAGTGCCTCTAGCAACATCAAGGGAAGGTAGCCTTCATAAAGTCTATCCAAGGTTCAAATACTTTTCCTTCAGATTAATCCCTTGGGTTTTGCTTAAGTCTTGCAAGAAAAAGCTCTTTGTTGATATGCAAAATTTTTAGTCCATTCATAATCAAACTGGTTTGTGTTTGCCTGAGACTACGGGTTCTTTCTGTCTCTGGGCTACTAACAGTGGGATCAGGGAGGCTGCAGAAAGTGAGTGACTGGCAGAGGAGAGCAGAATTTTGTGGATTAAAAAGACACAAATATCTCTGTTGCAAATGAAACTGGATTTTCAAGCCAACAGAATCTCCCCTCTGCTGTCAAAGCAGAGCTGTAGGCCTTTGTCAGCTGGAGCCAAGGAGGAGAGGGAGAAGCCTTTCATTAGCACACAGAGGCTTTAAAGAGATGAGTTTGGGAAGCTCCTGTTGTATGCAACAGCTCTCTGCTTACAGAGGAATTATTTTGGGAATTATCCAGACTTTCTGTGACCAGGTGGGTCTCTTGGTGAAACACAATTTCACAGAAGGGTGGTCACAAGTGAGCACAGAATATGTCATGTGTGTGATGTACTAACTTATTTTGACATACTTAGCATATTGGGATTTCTTTCCCCTAGTGTTTGCCTATCTGCAAAGGTATTGAGCTATTTGGAAGCCTTGCTCTTCTGGTGAGCATGGCTTCAATAAGCTCTGAAGTTCCAAAGTTATTGGGGCCCAGTGGACAGGAATGTGACATGTATGAGAAGTCTTGTTTTCTCAAGGAACAAGGCTAGGAATATAAAGCATAAACTCAGTACCGACTGGAATTAATGAGTTGGGCTTCTCTTTGTTGCTGTGATTTATTTGCTTTTTACTCATCAGGTAGGTTTTATTAACATTAGAATGGTACTCATATTGAATCTTATTTTCCCAACCCTTCCTGTTCTTCTGCTTTACATCTCTCAGCATTGGCTAATCCCAGTGTCTGTGAATTTCACTGTTTACGGACACATCCTTTCCCTCTCTCACCATCTCTTATCTTTACTCTTTGCAACTTCTTGCTCCTCTTTTGCCTTTATTCATCTCCTCCTCTTTTGCTTAACACTTCAGCACTTTCTGGTTCCAGTTTTATCACACTGGTGGGGGACCAGCAGGCTGGCAATGCTTGAAACCACTTCACTGACAGCTCTTGCTATGTTTGCGAGTAGCCAGCTGGAGAAGGAAATGCTGGTAAGCCAGTTTCATTGAACTCCATATTACTATGAGATCCAAAACACCCACCCTTTCCTGTGTGTGAGCTGTTCTGTTTCTGCTTACTTAGAGCAGCATGAATTTAGGAGCTGACTGGAAGAGAATGTGTGAACCCACACACTAAGGAACTGTAGACTGTAGGTTTGGCACATAGCACATGGAGAACTCACTGCCTGCATGTTCCTTGTTATGTTATATGACAGCAGTCCACAGGGAAGTAACCTTTGGCATTGTATGTGTCTGCTGCACAGAGGCAGAATAGAGTTTCAGCTTCTGGGAGTTGATAACCTGTAACACAAGGTAATTGAGAGAGGAAGCCAGTGAGTCTGATCAGAAGTAGTTCAAGCCATCTTGAATAGCACTGAGCAGGTACCCATCTCGGCACAGAACTCAAGGGAGGTGTTCTGTGGCAGTTCTTCACTTGTAGTACTTACCTGGGGATTTGCAAGTGCTCTAAGGTGGGAGGCTGTGTTCAGAAAGTAGTGGGTGCAGAAGCTGGTAGCTGTCCATGAGGTAGGCTGGACTTCACTGTTACTTCGTCATCAATGACTTCCTCCCCACCTAAGATCAATTATGCTGATTGTGCAGACTTGGATCCAAACCTGTGTACCACAATCTTCTAATGTCAGGATCATCTTAATCATGTGGGGTGAAAAATGTGTGCTGTAAGTCTGGCAATAAGACATTAGAATTTCTGGCTACTGGCTCTTTATTTCTTGCAAGCATTATCGGTTTAAATAAAAAAAAAACAACCCTCATGTGCTTTGTTTTTACTTCTGTCACCATTCAGAAAACGATTTGGGTCCATCATCAGGTTGCTGCAGGGAAATTTTCTGATGAATGCAGCATAGCATTTAGTTGATTACTTTTGTAAGGCAAAAGTCAAACTGCTCAGCTCCTGAGATTTGGCTTCAGGGCCAGCTGTGGATTCTGCTAGGAAGGCTGTTGTTCATGGCTCACAGGGGACAGAGTGGGACTGGTTTCTGGTGCCTGCATTGCAGCTGACTCCTTGTGTTGTGTGCTTCTGGGGGAGTTACGTGCTGCTCCTGTTTGCCTCATGATTGTGCACTTTAATTTGGAGATGTTAAGTTTTAGTTTTTATTTTGCAGCAATTAAAAATCACATTAATCTACCATTGTAAGGGAGGATTATCTGTCTGGCTTTTGTTTCTGGTAATTTATTTACTAAGTCATCTAAATAACAGGAAGATGGGAACAGACCATAAATAACACAGCAAGGGCATTGCTGTATTCTATTGCAAAACTCTATTGCTATTGTTTGTTCTTTGTCAATGTCTTGTATGACATATGGAAAAAGGAAAACATTTAGAAAATAAGAATATAAATCTGCTAGAGTTGCCAAATTATTCCTGAGCAAGGTATGCCCATGACAACTAAGAGATTGCATTTTATTATGGATTCCATTTCATGTACATGGTGCCCCTTTTCATGACAAATTGATGTGAATTATACCTATCCAGTTTGATTCATGTGCCAGTCTGAGCTTCACTTACCAGTGATATTCAGTTGCTTTAGAAATACATCTAAAAATTGCTTTAGTGGTATTTGCTTCAGGCTAGGTTTACGCAAAGGACTCTTTCTTTAGCCCCAAAAGCACTATTTACTGCAGCTGGAATATCAGGCCAGTGAGGTAAGGACTAAGGTGTTTTGTATTCAAGGAGAATGGAAATTCCGACTCTCAAACCCACTGTATTTATTGGAAGGGGGGCAGAAGGTTTTGCCATCCTTTTGGAATCTGTTCTGTCAGAGCGTGATTGTTTCCTGACTTCTTAACAGAAAATGTACAAATGCAGGCAGAATAGAATAAAAAATGTGACTGCTGGACAGTGTAACCTTTCAATGATGGCATTTTTGGGTGCCTGCTCTGGTAAAGGTCCAGTATTTTGCTCTATGAGGTTGAGTCAAACTGACAGAAAAGGGGAGAATGAGTTCTAGTAAGGTGAAAATACCCAGTGAGTTAGAGCATGTAGTGCAGGCTAAGTGCTGTATGGATAGTCAGCCTCTTGATGTTAGTTAGCTCCTTACTCTATTTGGGCCACAATAACCAACTGGCCTCTAGAAAAATTCAAAGGGTGGTTCATTTCTTCTCTCCATCAGACATTGATCAGTTTATTACCAGCGTCGCCTAATACAGGGCTTGTGAGGATTGCAATATTAACCACTTCCTTAGGCGCACAGAAGCGAAAAGACTTGCGCAGCAAGTCAATGATTGAGCTAGCAGTGTGCCCGGTTAAAATCTTGTCATCCTGCTTGTCCTTCTGACCTCCAAAGGGAATGTACAAGCAAGGTCTCTGTTTTGTGTATGGTTGGATTTGTCCTGCTGTGACTGGGAGAGAGATGTTGCACTGCACTGTTGGTGTCCCTTTAGAGCCTCCTGCTGTTCCACGGAAATTGAGGGGAAAACACGTTCTGCCAGTGCTGATCAGAACGTTGCAGGAGAGGATGATTACTTCTGGTGGCTTCCAGAGCAGCAGTAGAGCTCACATTGCACATTGTGACCTCTGAATTACACCTGCATGTCAACATTTTAGCAGATGTTTGTGGATTTCAGACCTAGGAAAGGAGGAAGTTTAGACTCTGCTCCTTCCTTCTGTGCTTGAAAGGCTTGTGTAGCTGGATACAGAGGGGCTGTGTTCCTCCTTCAAAGTCTATAGCAGCAGCATTTAGTGTGTGAAGTCCCAAGCTCCTTTGGAGCTAGACCTGTATAAAAAATCTGGGCAAGCCTGTCATTTCACTTCTCTAGATCGCCATAAATGATGTGATTGTCATCACATACTGTCTTTATTTTGGAGTGTGATAGAAGTGTGTAATAGGAGAAATATTTTGGTATGTTTAATAGCCAGTGAGGTAATTCTTGGTAAATCATAGAGAAGTGTATGATGCTGTTGTGTACATGGGAGGGTGAGGTGGCTGGGGAAGTCATTTTGGTTGTACTTACGCAGTTTTCGGCAAGCGCTAGGTAAACATGAGTTAGAGCTGAAAATAAAACCAAGCCATCCCTTCCCTAAGATTAATTTCTGTGCTTCCCACGTTCCAACAGTCAGGGAACCCTTTCTGGGCTTGTACATGCTCCAAGCACCACTCCTGTTAGGCCCTTTTCTGTTTCTCCTGCCAACTGACAAAGCCTGTTTAAGTCAGCACCATGCTATGCTTTGGGTAGAATTATCCCTGATACCATCTCACTGAGGTCAATGAAAGGGTGAATGTGGATTTCTGGAAAGGCATTTTCTGCCCAGCCTGCCTGTATTCATTTCTTCTTCTTGCCCTTGCCTATTACCCCAGTGAAATACAGTATGGTTAAGTCTGGAGTATTCCGGGATGTGGGATTTGTGCAGCAGATGCCTTGGAAGGTGCATAGTGGTGGATGGATTGTTTTCTCTAACTAGTGTGTACGTTAAGTACTAGGCTAAATCCTGTCAGATTAGATGAGTGAGAGAAAGACTATTTCTAGATGGTATCTTCTTTCCATGCCCTGGTTCTTGTGTGCTTACAGCTTTGCTCTGAACTGGAATCGGCATGTTTGGCACATTAGATCTTTATGATCTGTTCCAACTATGAAGGTTTGAAGTAGCATCCAAAAAAAGTGCTGATTCCTTCAGGATGGCACTCAGCAGTCAGCACAGCACTCTGTCACAGCTCTGCTTGCCAGCACGCTGCAGGCTATTTATATCTCCTCTTTTCTGTTCCAGGTCTTAGCTGAAGGAGAAGCACAGCAGGCTGGGGGCTGCAGATAGACCCTACATGAGCCCTGGCACTCCCATCCACATGTCATGTGTACTCTAATAGCCACAGTGTCTTTCACACATATACTCAGACATTCCTAAAAGCAGCCATCTGGAACATTAGGCCTTACTCCTATATGATAGGGATGGTCTAAATACCTTCTCTGGTCCAAACAGTGTTTTATTTCTTTGTGCTATATGCAGGCTTTTGTGTATTGAATCTCACATCAATCTGAGAATCGTCATGGAAATCCATCAGATGATACCTTCTCTGGTGTTAAGTGTGGAGTGAGGGAGTGAGGCCCAGAAAACTCAAGACACTCTTCCCTTCAGACCTGTTACTTCAAGTACACCAAGTCTTTGAAAGCAGAGTGGCTGGAGTGTTTGTACTGTCCCTTTGGAGCCTTTTTGTAGGGAATGGAACAGTCTTGAATTAGATAAGAGATCAGGCAAGTGGAGGCACAGCGGAAGAGCTGTGAAGCTGGAGGAGGTGAAAATCAGGGCTGGAGGCAGAGCAGTTAGAAACCTGCCTGGGTGGGCTGCACAGAAGCGCTGCTGTGAAATGGCTGTGGGAAGGTGGTACTGTGAGTGTAGGATCAGAGACTGTGGAGGCTGTGAGAGAAAGATGGAGCCAGGGAAGCAGCTGTGAGACAGCTGATGGGCCTGAGAGTTGAGGAAGATGGGATTGAGCTCAAGGCAGGGGAAGAAGGAATTCTACAAGCAAATGTGGTAGTTAGGAGCTGGGGATAAAATGACTGAAAGCCATGTTGTGACTCTGCAGAGTGGGATTATCCCGCATACATGGAAGGTGTCCTTGCCCATGGTACAGTGATGGGAACTAGATGATATTTAAGGTCCCTTGCAACCCAAACCGTTCTATGATTCCATGTCTTAGAAGCTGGGTACATAGAAACAGGCTTTATTTTACCTCCAAGAGTCATAAAACTGAGAGGAAAGAAAAGGATTGTAGACAGGATCGGTAGTGTGTGACCTGAGACTGTGAAGCTGAGAGGTGGGCCCCAGGAGGCAGATACTCTGTGATGAGTGGTGTTGTCATCAGAGCAGGGACAAGGCCATAGGGACTTTGAAAGGGAGAGGTTTGGAATGGAGGCTAATCTACTTATTTAGAGGAAACAGCATTTGACCCTTGTGAGTACAGTATTTAATGAGGGCAGTCCCTGTGTTTTTTCATAACAAGAAGAACCTGTGTAGAAATGCCTTGAGACAATTTCAGTTTCCTTGTTTCTTGCAGTTTTCCATGATTCTTTGCCTGATTTGCAATTCCAGCTGTACAAGCCTAAGCTGATTGACAAAATACCTACTAGACTGACTTAACTGGGATTCTGCCTTTCCCCTTAGGAAAAGTCCTTGTCTTTTTCAAGAGGAAGTGAGGATACATCAGAGCTCCAAGTGTGCTCTGGGACTCCAGCCCAGTTCCACCTTTGCTATAAGGGGTTTCCTGTAAAATGTAGGGTCTTACTCTAACAGGGAGGGAGGGGTATCATGGCCAAGTCCCTTTGGTTACTTTTTTGACGTATCTATGAAATACCAGGAGAACTACAACTATTGCTACACTTTATGTTCTTCTATATAACAGAAATAATTGCTATTAGTGAGTAATAAATTACACAGGCTTGTGAATTTACTTTCTTAGGATATATAGGTCTCCTCACCATTTCTCCTGCCTTTATAGATAGTTCTGGCATGGTTGAATTTGCTAAGAGACTTCAGCTGAGGTCTAATGTATATACTGTACATCATCCTGCACTACCTGCAGGATCGCGAATGAGACTGTCCTCTCAACCTCAGCTCAGCTGAGGGTGGAAGCATCGTAAAAGCAACATATTTGCCCTCAGGGAGGTTGGAAGGTCCAGTTTGTGTCATGCTTCACCACTTGCTCTCAGCACAGCTGCAAGGCACAGCGCTTGCAGACTGTGGCTCTTCCATTTCACAGCAGCAGGGTGAGTGTAGAAACCGCAGCACCTATGTGAAGGAGCAGAGAAACATAAAAGAGAAGGGAAAAGCGGTTCCTGCCAAAGACATGGACAAAAATCTCCAGAGGACATCATCCATTGCTACTCTTTACCCCACACGCTCAAATGCACACATGTGCACAGACTGGGAGCCTTGATGCACAAGTAAACAGAACAAAAATCAATATGTTGCTGACATTAGGAAAATAATGGAGGGTTGTACCTTTGGTGCTGGGATCAGCTCTCTCGTGTGTAGTGAGCAGAGCTGTTTGTAAGTCTTTGGAGCAGTAAAAAATGATTAATATTTAAATATATATACCTTTCCATTCCACTTTCCCTGAAAGGCATGCTATTATAGACTGTGTTATCCCAGAGGTTGTCACAAAAATGGACACAACGGGTGTGATGTGGATGTCTGTTTCTTTGTTTCTTTTTTCTTTTAATTCAGTTTCTTTTACTCTTTCCTACCCCAGTATTGCTGTTAGAACTGTCATGCTGTCTTTGTAAGAATTCTGGCATGGAAGAACTGACACCAAGAGAAGTAATTGATATTGGGTAATGGTAACGTTTGCCAGAGCTCCCCACCGGGAGGGGAAGCTTGTTTTTGTATAGCAAATACAGAATCAAAGCAAAGGGATTTTGAAAGTATATTCCCGCATTTTTGGGCTTCTGGTCTGCTCTGATAATGGAATTATTTAAGCAAGGATGCTTTGGACTTAGGGGACATTAAATGAAAAATCAAAGAGTAATAGAAACAGTGCAACTTACTCACTCTAGAAATGCAGTAGTGGGACACTGTCCTCATTTAAGATAGTGGAAAGTGCTACAAAAAATGGAAGGTGTCAGGTCCCTGCAGTGGTGTGTGCACTATTCTGTAGATAAATCAATGCAGTCCATTTATAACCATCAATATGAAACAGTTAACAAGAAGTCCTCTCATGGATGACATGTACTTGTTACTTATAGTGATGTGTAGCAGGTACTCTCATAATGAAAAGGATTGTCTGTATAATATAGATCTTACTACATCACTAGTAAGACATAGTTGTGAGGGTGCAGCAGCTGGGAGGGAGTGCTTAGCAAACCCTGCTTACTCTGCTGCTGTATACATGCAGGGGAGCTTCATCCTGAATTGGATTCATTGCTTTTATGCAATAGTCGATTCTTTTCCTTGAATCATCAGTTTCTTAAACTTTGGGATTACAGACAACTTTTTAAATGCCAGACTTGCAGATACAGAAAAGTAAAATTGGATTTCATGATTTATTAATTCTTCTGACACCTCTTTCTGTTAAGACTGTCTTGAAGCTGTTCTCATGAACCGGTATTAGTCCCACTTCAACACATCTTTGTCTTCCAGACATATTTGGCCAACAGACCATTTAATGTGCTCTCAAGACATGCAGAAGGTAGGGAGAGGTCAGCAGAGCTGCAGGGCATTGAGGCAGAGCTGGGTATGGATCCCACATGACAGTCAAGTGCAGTGCTGGCTAACATGTATTGTGAGAAATGGTGAGAACTGCTCAGTAGTTTCTGCTATGTGATTTCAGCCCTACGCAGGGATTTAAAAAGAAATAAATCCTTAGGTTTGTCTTTGCTAATCATAACTGCCCTGAAAATGCAGGCAGGAAAAGGTGAGTAGTAATTAACACATGGGCAAGAACAGTTGTGCTGGAGCAAGGAAAGGTCCTTACATTCAAATACCTCATCTCTGATGGTGTTTGGTAATATGTGAGATGCTTAGGGGAGAATGAAAGAAATGGAATAGTATCTAAAATGCAGGTGTATCAGAGATTTCTGCAGGGAAAAACCCATGTCTTCTCTTTTACTTCATTTCTGATGATTCCAAACATATCTGCCTTTTAAAACAGCCTCTGAGTATCGAAGTTAACCCTTTCCTAGACCCATTCATGATGACTCCCATATTACTTTCTTTAGGGGCAGTAAGTCATCTGTTGATAATTACATATATTTAGCATTGCTTTACCCTTGTGCACGTTGCTGTATTTTAAGAATATTGAATTTGAATGCTCATTCCCATTGTGAGATCTTTCTGAGACTCCTTGCAGTCACATTTTGATTTAATTACCTGAAATAACCTTGTATCTTTACCAAACCAATCAAGCTTCTTCAAGTCACTTAATTGTGTGCCTGCAAGGCAATTTAGCTTTGAGACACACACCTCCAACGTGTGTCTCGTTTGAATACCAATGCAGGTTTTCATGCTGCTAATGATGGTTGAGCTTTGCTAACTGTTCTTTCTGATTTAAATGTCTAAATAAAATGACAAACGCTAAAGTCCAGGATTCAGGAGTTTTAAACACATGATTACACCACTGAATTATGGGCAGGGCAACCTCCTGTGTCCAGTTATCAGACCTCGCATGGGTGCACAGGGACAGCACAATCTAGTTAGACTCTTCAGTTCTGTTCTTCTTAGTTAATGCTGTTCTTGCATTTAGAGAAGAGTGCGTATTTCCTCTGGAGATTAGGGAGCAGTACTGAAAGCACATTTATCTGAGATATTTAAGGGCAGAAATTAAAGTGTAGTCTTGCTTTTTCCATCCATATAGCTCAATATGCGGAAGTAATCTTAATCTTGTGTCTGACTGTGGCAGTAAGTAGGTAATTGGTAATTGCTGATAATATACTTGCTTTATAATTACTTGTGGTGGTAAAATTGATCCAAACTAAAGTTCTGGGAGAGCAACCACAAATGGACCTCACAAGGCAAGCCTGCTCTCTGAAAGGAATTTTTAATTCTGAATAACTTTGAAAGACCAGAAAAGGCTTGATTAAATCATAAAGAAAGTGAAGTCTTCTTTCTGTAAAGATGCAATAAAATAAGAGAGTAATAAAGCATGAATAATATCCATTCCCTTCCAGACTGTTGGCTCATATTGGTTTCAGTAAGTACACGACCTGGATGAAAAAGGCGAACTCTGGAGAATTAATTTCTTTAAAGTGAACTAGAGGATCTTACAGAAGAAAATAAGAGATTTAAAAGAAATAAAATTGAATGGAAAGGTGCCCCTCAAAGGCTATGGACAACTGTAGGTGCTTTAGGATACACAAGCTATTTGTCATGGGAGCAGCCATCCAACGAGCTGGGGATTTTTCACACGGAAGTATTCACTCAATAGATCATACCTTTTGCCCCAGACACTCCAGAGCTGGTTTGATACAAATCTTTAGCTTTGCAAGGAAACCTGCTGAATGTTTAATAGTTCCTGTTGATAACAAACTCCTCTGTTCTTCTCCCTGGTGGCAGCTGCCTTTCCGGGGTCTGTGCCCACTGCAGGGCTGCCCAAGCTGAGCTCTCTGAGCAGGGCTGGCTGAGGGCTGTATGAGGTTAGTTAGTGCCAGGCTGTGAGTTCTTTGAAGCTGAAATTTGCATGTAATAGCTCTGGGGTTTCTTTTTGTGTTGTAAGAGGTATTTTGACTGAGTTACGCATTTCTTTAAGGAGGGGTTTGCTCTTTTGCGCACATAACCAGTATGATCACAAGTGGAGCTTTACCCAGTAAACTTCCAAAGTCTTCTAGAATTTTTGGAAATGTCTCAAAACCAGACCTGGCTCAGCTGACTTTCTAAATTCACCTGCTGACCCTGGTCCTCTTCCACATCCCTATTGGGATTTGGAAAAGTACATGGCTAATATTTATAGGCATGTGTGGAATTCTGGAACTCATGCTAGAGTCTCCCAACACAGAGCCATCGTCCTTCAGTGCTAAGTAGCTCAGGGGCAGAAAATGCAGTGAGGCTGTGACTTGAGCAAAACCGGAAAGGATTGCTTGAGACCATCAAGTTCTTATTCTCTTGGTCTGAGAAGAAATCAGTTTCCTGGGATAGAAAGTTAGTTCTTTAAGTCACTGTCTCTGCTTTGTCCTTTTCAATTACTTAATTTGAAAGTGAGTGGATATTTAATAGTTTTCCATATCCTATTCAATATCCTTTCCAGCACACTCCCAGAGAAAATGACATGAGGGAAAATAAGGAGAAGACGACTTGGCAGCACTAATTCACCATTAGCTACTGATTATACTTGTGGATGGTCAATATCAGACACAGAAATAATGCAGAATGACTTAATTCTTTGCTTCATAATGCTGGTTTGCTTCCTTTTCTGGTTAAGGAAGAGGAAGCCCACTTAAAAGCACTTTAGAGAAGAGAGGAAAATATCAGCCAGCTCCTTATATAGAGATTAGTTTTTCAAATTTATTTTATTATTGTTATTTTTTAACCTTTGAATACTTTAGCTTATTAAGTGGGACTTGGTTTTGCCTCCCACCTCTGGTGCAAACCATAGCCATTGCCTACCCAGGGGCCTTCTGACCCACATGGGATAGGTGTGATTTTCCCAGGCTGTTTTTTGGATGATGCCTTTAGCAGTGAGGGTAGAGGATGACAGTGAGCCAGAAACCTCAGTAGTGTGTATGCACAGGGACCTCACCTGAGCTGTGCACTGCTCCTGCATCTCCAGCACTGCAGGCTGTTAAGCTTGCTTGACTGGAGAAAGACATGCTTTAAAGTCAGCCTAAATGAAAGCAAGATTAAATTATCACTGTGACATGACACTGGCCACAGTTCATTCTCAGAGCTAAGTCACAGTCAGCTTCATGTCAGTGAACTCTCAGGACTGACGTGCACTGCCTGAAGTTGCAAGCGATAAACAGTTGTCATCCTTTGCCCTGCTCCGTGTGCCAGAGAGCTGAATGGGACACAGATCAGCACCGGATGGGCTGTAATATTTCGCCTGGAACAGAACTGGAAGTCAAAATGGATGTGGTATACCTTGAAGTGCAAGGCTGAAGAAAGCAGTGGTTTGGGAGTGGGATTGTGTGCTGGTGTCTGTGGGGAGCAGGTAGTGGGGAAAGAAAGTGTATCAAGAGTGGCAGTATAATCTACTGCCAATTGCATGTCATGTTGTATCACAGGCCAAGAAGTTTCAATAGGGAAAGAAGGGATTTCTTACATAGACTTGCATTGTGTTTCCTAATTGAGAATAAACATGTTTTTTTCCCTTCTACACAAAAAAGGTGAGGGTTTTCATCTGGCTGTAGATCAAGAACATTAAATTCACATAATTTATTGTAAAACATGTTCTATGAGTGCTCACCCTTGTACCCAAAGTTGTGTTTTATAGAGCAGTTGCACACAGGATTAAAACAAGTGGTTTGGTTATATGAAAAATGGCTATTTATTTGGAAATTGCTTGTGATGTGTTTAGGTTAATCCACACATGACCAGCTGAAGGAGGATTCTGTAGTGAGCAATGTTCTTCCTAGAATACTTGAACTAAGTCTGAGACTGGGAGTCAGGACACCTCTTGTAGAACTGACTTGGTTCTGCAGCCTGATTTTGAGCACACTGCCTCAACCCCATCAGCTCTCAGCTCCCCTCTGACCTTGAGTATATCTTGCCTTTTTAGGATGCAGATGTACCAGAAGTCAGATTCCCTTCGATGAAGTGCTTGTGCTGTGCAGTCATGATCTTTGCTTCTGAAATAATCTTTCATTAAATCTGCCTGGGTAAGGGGCCTTTCTGAGACCTGCTAATTTAGGAGCAATTTAAGACAAGCAGGTCCTTTTTTTTTCCCAGTGTTGATGATTTTTAATTGGAGCTGAATTTTCAATGCAATCAGAGAAATACTTTAATTTGCTCTGCACTGCTGTCTCCTCCTTATGGTGCATTAACATTGCTGAAGTAACTGAACTTCACACAAGGTTCCCAGCCAGGAGTTCTGAACACTCCACTAGCCTCTGCAGTTGAGGATGTTACTATCAAGAAGCTGTGCTTTGTACAAACTGTGGGTCTGAGCTTGTGAAGTGCTGGATTACCCCCCAGTCTGACTGCTAAGTCAGTAGCTGCATGGTGTGTTTTTTTGGTTGTGGGGTTATTTTGTGGGGTGTTTTTTTGGTTGGTTGTTTTCTTCCTGGGGATTTTAGAGTTGCTGTCACCCAGTGAAATACTAAAGGGATAGTGAAAAAGAAGCTGTTATCAGCCATAGTGGAAAGATGTGTGCTGTGCTGGGTCTGGTCAGGGGATGTTGGAGGGAAAGAGGACTTGCTGATGAACAGTCAAAGGAGAAGAAAACAGAGGGTGCACTCTCCATTCTGAAAACTAGGCCAGGCCTCATTAGGCAGCATTTTCATACGTCACATATCGGATAAATCTCAGAGCGCAATGCTGCTTTTCTGAATATAAATGAACTTGTGTTAGTTGTGTGGATGTCAGAATCTGCCTTGCACTCTATTCTTACCTTAGCACTGAGGTTTGCCTAGCTCCTGCAAAATGCTGAATGTTAACTCCTCGAGAAGTTTATAGCTCTCCAATTTGCTGTCTCAAGCACTGCAAACCCAATTAGGTTCCCAACACAAGCATGTGCAAATCATGCCATGAGTATTTCAAATGGCATTTTCATGCTTATAGCTCTTGGCTGCTAATCAACATGCAGAAATGCTCTAACACTTAAATGGCTTTAGCAAACTTCACCAGTATTACTTGCTCAGAGCAAACTGCAACATTCATTTCACTGTAGCTGCAGGCTTTCAGCTTTGGCACGAACCCTTCAGATCATCAGTTGCACTTGCTCCTACGAAGCAGAGTTTTCATCATGTGCTAGTTTGGTTGATGTAGGCTACTTGAAAGGAGCCCCCTGGAGTGATCCTGAGGAGTAAGATGTCAGTAAGGCTGGGAATTTTATGCTTTTAAACCAGTAGCACTAGAGCTAGAAGCTAATGTGTTTCTCTTCCCGTGTGCTTTTTTTGTTGCGTGTGTTTATTTTGAAGTAGAGAAACTTACTTGCAAACCCCCCACTCCTGTTTGTGCAGATCTCCATTTGTGCTTTACTGACTCAAGAACACTGGACTCATGACTGTAGCCTCCCTCTCCAGGTTTACCAAATGTAAAGTGGGGAGGGTTGTACCGCAGGGAAGAGCTTTCAGATTCTGGTGCTTCTACTGCATTTTAAAATGGCCAGCTGGAAAGAGCTCTGGAAAAATCAAGTTTCCATTTTATAGGATCAGTTTTGTTTTAAGTGATAGCAGAAATATGTATAGGAACTTGTTGTTTGCCCTTTTCAGTTTTCTATTTATTTCACGTTCTATTTTTAAACGTAAATCTGTGAAGGCGTTTAACAGCTCTGTCATCCCATTCCGTGTATAGATTAACCTTGTTAATAGACTTCAACAAATATTCTAGAGCTTTGCAGAAGAGTGAGAATGTGGCTCATGAAGGGGATGCTGAGTATCTGAGTTCTGCCTGGCCCATTACCCTCTGGCTTGTCAAGAACAGCGTGATGCTGGGGTGAGCACAGCAAAATACCTTTCTCCTCCTCTTTGTTAGGCAGAATGGTTACTGAAAATCATTGTGCTCACCAAACGGATCAATACACCGAAGTTAATTCACTGCCTCTGTTCTGCACTATTACATACCATTGTGTCAGGTTTTCTTATCTATTTTTCAGTAGCCAATATAGAAATGATTTTCATATTTTTTCTACCAACTACACTTTTTTTGTATGTGCACCTAATCATCCTTTTTCCTTCCCACTTGCTTGTTTATAGCAACCTGACCTGAACCGGATCCCCTTGATCTGCTTGTGGATCTCATGTAACTGAGTTTTTGCCCTGTGATAAGTAGTAAGTGTGGCTCATTTTGTGCTCATTTCACATGTGAAATGGAATTAGACTTTGCTGCTCCTGGTTCCTGCCACAGTCACCAAGGGCCTCAGAGAGCCAGCGGTGATTCAGAGTGAGGTGGTGAACAGAAGGGTACCTACAAAAGGTATCATGGAGAGGGTGAGGTGTCTCCCCAGAAAACACAGCCCCTTTATCCAGGCCCTGGGACACTTGGTGAACTCCATCACCCATGAAAGAGAAATCAGGTTCGGAAAGAACATTGTCTCTCAGGACGTTCACATGCACAGTAATACATTAGTAAAATACAGCCAACATTTTCACAATCTCTTTCCTTCCAGAGTTTCTGAGTATTTTGCAGACTACTTTCAATGAGTTCTGAATCCCTGTAATGAGGTGATTCCTGGTAATTTATCTACCTATCTATCTGTCCATCTATCTACATATCTATCTATCTGTCATCTATCTACTTTTTAGCTAATGGTAAAAATGAGGCCTAGGTTATGCTCCAGGAGGTTTTGCATCTCATCTCCTGGCCCTTTTGATCATATTTGTTCACTTATTAAAGAGAGATCATGTCTTTTAAAAAAATAATACTGAAGAAAAACCACTTTCTGGTTCAAATATTTCCTTAATATCAAAATACCAATTAAAAACCTCAAAACCCAAATATGCAGGCATAATAAAATTTCCAGTTCCAAAATAGACTGCAGCTCTGCATCAGTTTCTTGCAGACCTGCACAGGAAAGACCACATATAATTGAGTAGTAAATATATCTGGGTTGGCTACTAACATTAATAGTATCTGTCCATAGTTAACATGTATTTAAATATATTTGTGGTAATAGTTTGACAGTGAAATTACAGTGAATTATAGTGCTGTGATAGCTTTTCTGTTGGGGCCATGGTTGAGAAGTAACTGTGTACAAGCCATGAATCATTGTTCTGTTGCTTATTCCTTGCAGTGTCTTACTGAAATGTTTTATAATGTTCTATTTACAAAGGCACAGCATCTCCAGACAGCCACCTAAAAATAAGTAATGGTTAAGTAGTGAGCACAGGAGCAGAGAGGGGCCTTCTCTCAATAGCTCAAGGCTGAAAACATTTGAGCACACAAAGAAGTGTTCTTGCTGTCTGTAATTGCTGCAGCACTTAGATGCCCCAGCTGAGAATCAGAGCCTTGCTAGGCCTGAACTCACACAGGCAGAAAGTGTTAACTCCTTCTTCAGGTTGATCCTTAGAACTGTCAGCCTTTTGCTCACAGTTGTGGAGTTGCCTCAGGGCTCACCTCCTGCCAGGTTCTCCTGCACAGGGCGGGGAGAAGCACAAAGCTCAGGCAGGTCGAAGTTGTTGCTGCCATTGTTACTGCATTTGATGTCAAGTGCCAGCAGATTTCTTGATGCTGTGCCAGAGGGAGGTGGATGTTTTCTGTTCTCTTGAGTTTAAAATCTCAATGCCACCTGTGTGAGCTGTACAGCCTTTGACTGATCAACTGATGCTTGCAGTCCTTTTTGAAGTCACAGTAACAGCAAATATTGTTGCAGAATATGATCCTTGCTAAGCAACTGGGTATTAATGTACTGGAAGACTCTGAGGAAAAGTTACTTGATGGGCATATTAGCTTGTTTGCTTTATCTGGGAATGATCAGAAAGCATTTTGCTGTGAGGTATCTGTCCTGTTGGATTTGGAGGAAGAGAGAGTAATGCTGGATTTGAGTAAAGAGGTGAGACCTGGTGCATGGAGTGTGCAAGGAAGCGAATGCTAAGGGGACGGCTTTGGAAGAAAGCTGGTGGGAAAAGGCTGGTCACAGCAGGAGCTGAGAGGAGACCCTTTTGCAGAAGAAAGGGGATGATAATTAACCAACGTCCTATCAGCCCACTCATGAAATAAAGTGAAGTGTGGAAAGTTAGACTTGTAAAGGAGGGCGCTGAGCCTTGGTGCTTCTTGGTGCCTTTGAAGGATGCGTGGCCTCATAAGTGTTGGGCTCCTTTCAAAAAGAACAGTTCTGTTATCACCCAAAAGCCTCATCTGCATCCTTAGCCTGCATTTGCTATGGTGCCTTGGAAAGCCATGACTAATCCTCCCGCTTGGCTCCTCCCTGTGTTTCCAAAAGACAAGCTCTGCAGTAGCAGTTCTCTTGCATTAGTCTTTGCTTTCAATATGCTTCCTTTGGCTCTGGGGCATTCCCAACAGCATTGTAAATAGTGTATCAGCACTGTCCATCTTCATCATAGCAGACACAGAAAAAATGTAATTGAGAAAACTAAATTTGCATTTCTTTCTCTGCTCTGTCCCTCCATATTAGGATTCTTGGACCACCTGCAAATGTTCTATAACATCATGTACTTTCTCCATCTGAACTTTCAATTTATACTGTAATGGAACATATTAGTTACACTATTAATTCATCTGTTAACGCAGCAAAGGTCTCAATTTCTCTGTAACTGGCAGTTTCATAGGGGAAGCTTCATACTGGTGCTATGAGAAAGGGAAAATTGCTAAAGAAAACACACACGTGCATGCATATATATACAAATATATTTATGTATAAAGTAACACGAGAAACTAATCTATGTAAAAGATTCTTCTAGGGATCATCCCATGTATAGTTGGTACTTTCTGGCATATTTGCATGCTACAAATAGAATCCTACTAAAAGAAAACAAATCTAGAGAAGCATCAGTTAATTTGGACTGGGGTAAGTTGATACCTATTAAATATGCTGAAAGTTTTAGGAATAAAGTTGATAAAATTGTTTTCCATTTAAGACCCGCCATTGAGTGTCTATTGGATTTTAAACTTTTGATGCATTATAAAAATAAAATTAGAAGAAAGAACACTTTGTGCACCTGCAGAAAAGACTCCAGTTGTGCTGCTAAATTTACACTGAGCTTCTGAATGAATGTGTTCAGCCAGCAGTCTCCCTCACTTCAATGGTCAGTTCAAACCTTTTTTAGTACACATTCATTGTTTGAGCATCTATTTTGCATTTGGTTCCAGCTCTGTTAATGAAGGGGTGGAATTCTGAGCCCCGATGGATGATGTTTCTCAAATTAAATTTTAAATACCACTACTTGCAAAAACATTCAGAAATTTTTAAATTTTGTATCATGATGTAGTACCCCCCCACTCTATCTTTCTATAGCATCCTTCATCGGAATACCATTTAACATGCTTTTGTTGATGAATAATATAAACCAAGGTGCAGTACATGGTATTAATGATACATGTAGGGAGAACTTGAAAAGCTGAAGGCTGGGAGGCCCTCAGCTATAACACTGATGGGCTGTGAGGAAGCCAGAAGCTCTTGATGCAGTGTTGAGCATAATCCCTGTTGTGCAGTGACCTCTTCTGCCAGAGGGATGATAAAGGCTGCTCTTGAGCTATCTGCTGGACTGTGACTAGCAACTTCAAGTGCAACCCACACGTCAAAAGCAATCTGTGCAACTACTGTACAAACACCCAAGGGGTTTCAAATACAGTTAAACTTGTAACAACCTGTCCCCATTTTGTTACTGAATGCCAGTCATGAGATAGCTTACATGTGCTAAAGACATTAGTGTTGTAGAAATACCACAGATATGGTCTTGATAAAACCTGACAGGAAACCTAAACATTTATAATGATGGCAAACTTGCGTATGTGCAATGTAGAACTCAAGGCACAGTTATTCCAGTTTAGTGGAGGGTTGTTTTACTTGAGAATATTCCTACTTATTAGTGAATTTTCTCTGTTATTACTTTTATTTCCTCCTCAAGAATTCTAGGTCATGTCTTCTGGTGGGGATTAGTGCTGACGGTAGCAGAGTTTTGTCAAATAGGAAATCAGTTCACTATGGCGCAGTGTGATTGTTGTTGTACATACTTGTTTTGTTACATACGCTATGGCACAGTCTTGGGAATGGATTAAAACCAGAGCCTTGTTGCACTGGGTGCTGCTGTGCACTCTGGGACACCATCCCTGTTCCAAAGAATCCATCCGTACTGTCCCACATGGGTCACCTCCAAATGGCAAAGTGTTCTCTGTCTGCGAGACAGGCAGGGAACAGCTTGGCCAATTTAACCCAGGAAGTCTATGAGCAGCTGCTTCCTAACATCTCCCAAATCCCTCTGGAACAAAGCCTGGAAGTTCAGTGATGGAGAGGCAAATGGCATTTCCACTGCTTTGTGTTTCTCTCTTAATGATTAAAACCAAGTCTTGATATGTTAGCACTGACAGAGGAAAAAGGAGATTTGCCTCACCATGAAACATGTATTCATCACATAAAGGTGAGACACCTCATTTTTCAGATTCAGTATTCAGAGTGTGTGACACTGTGGTGTATTCTATGGATAGTGTTCAATGGATCGACAGAACAGAGTGCTGGGTGGGCTCTGCCAGAAGGCTCCAGACTGCTAGGTTGCTTCCCCAAGAGTAACGTGGTTGCAGGTCTTGTGGGTCTACCGGCTGTAGTCTACTGATATACACAGATTTACAGGATGAGATGAGCAATTCCTGTTTCGACACAAACACTAACTTGTTTTTTGCTTCCAACAAATTTTGGTTAAAAAACGTATTGTGAAAAATGAAAGAAGTAGCTAAATAGTGGAAATCAAAGGTAATACCCGACATGCATCAAACGTTACCTGCTTGGGCACAGCTCCAAGGATGCTCAGCACCTCTTTGTTTCAGGTCTCTCAATTTATATTTTTCACAGAGTAAATATAGCAAGTAAGCAAGAAGAGGTGAAGCAAATACTTGATATAGTCAAGGGCTCAATTATGCATCAGTGGATTCAATTTATAGAGCAGAGAGGCATCAGTCTTGGACGAATCTGTCTCCCAGACAGAGCACTAAGGCATGCACTGACAGAATGAATTAAATAGAGCGCTAGCCAGAAGTCATTCTTCCAAAAGGTAATTTGATTCAGTCCTACAGAAATTAGACTCCAGAAGTGGGATATTTACATCTCTTGTTTGAAATAACTCAGGATGTGTAGAAAAATGAGCATGTTCATTACTGGCTTGCTTGCCAGTAATGGGTTTTTTTCTCGGTTGAAAACTTCTCCTTTGACACAAGCGCATCTCTCCAGAAGTAAGCAAGGGCAAAGACACCCCTGTACACTATTTACAGACACTAAGCACCTCAGACTATGTCAGTGATAGATTTTTCCCAGATGTGTTTGCATGCAAGTGAGCTGTTTGTGTGCAATCTGCATAATGCAGGTGCTATAGAATACATACAGGACTAAAGAGCATCAAAAGCCATCTGTATCTGCTTCTCTTAGTAGTTCGTCCTTGTGCTCTTCCTACTGTGTGCTCTAAATGCACAGTGTCATAACAGATATAAAAGACCAGTGCTGAGGATTGAGAATGAAGCCAGTTGCATTCCTGTTTGCTTTTGTGTGCCAGTAAAAGCTTTTATAGGACTGTGGTCTCCCTGCATATGATCCTAGGAAATAAGCAGATCTTATCCTCTGTTGTTGCAGATAACCAAGTCTTGGTTCTGAAGTACTCCTGCATGGGCTTGTACATCTGAGCTGGGTTAAGTTTGCTCCCATTACTCCTGTTGGAAGGAGGCTTATCTTTCAGAACAACCTGGCAGATTTGGAGACTTGTTGTAGTCTCCAAAGTATTCTTGCTTTTATAGAAGCAGAATACATCAAGCAGCCAAAACTAGAAGAATTTTATTTCAAATGCAGAGGAGCAGCGAGTTGCAATCAAGCTGTCTTGAGCCCTTAGGTTTGACTGAAGCTTTGAAGTTCATCTCGAGTCCTGGATGATGAAATGCTGGTTTACTGCCGAAAGAGGGAAAATAGCGTGCATTTATCTCCAATGAGTTCTGCTACGGGAGCTGCTATCAGTTCATATTAGCTGAGTAGAGGTGAGCAAGCACAGAGTGAACTGTGGTGGAGGACTCTGTGTTCCATGCCCTCTCACAAACCTCACCTACCTGTATGTGAGAGTCTTGGAGACAGTTTGGATCTTCCTCAGAGCGCAGTGCCTCCTCCTCTTCTTCCCCCTTCTTCATTCCACTAATGAGTTAGAAGCTCCACCAGAGGTTGGTGAACACGGCAAAAATGTGTTGACATCAGACTTCGTTTTTGTGTGGCCTGAACAATCTGTTTGGCTCGTGATCCATGGCTCGTGTTGATTGCAGGGAGCTGCACAGTGTGTTTTGTGGATGTTTTTCACTCATTGCTGGCAGGGCCCCAGGCTCCTGTAGCTCACTTCAGTGACTCCTTCACTTGTATTCCCAATTTCCTTTGCATGAAAGCTCTGTCTGTCACAGGCAGCCTTTACCTTGGCCATTAATTCTCCCTGCCTGGCTGACTGACTGTGCTCCCACGCTGCACCACTTTGGAAGTTAATAGGATTATAGAAGTGCAAGTAATGGCCCACGTGGTAACCTGAAAACGAAAAGTGACCAAAGGAGGTGATAGCCCATTTGTCAGGATTCATGCAGTGAGTGAGTTCACCTCCTCTGAGTTATCCAAAATTGCATGTGGCTGGTGGCAGCCTTAATGGACCAATTGTCATTTTGATAGACAGCCCTACAGCAGAGTACAATGCAGCTGGTATAAATAAAATGAAGACGCAGTGACAGGGGTGGCTTAGAGCTGTCATCAGGGCACATCCAGACTGCACAGCAAGTGTGGGCCCAAGGCTGTCCTTGAGCCCAGCCCTTCCAGCCATTCCTTGCTCCTTGCTCCTTGCTCCTTGCGTGCAAGGCTCTGCTGTCATGCATGAGACAGACTCAAGGCCACACCAGGAGGCACCAAGGACTAACATGCCTGCCTGCAGTGGTAAATAGGACAGATGTATCATGCCAGATTTGCTGATTGCATTGGGTCTGCTTTGCAAACAGCATAACATCTCTGTGGAGGTCACTTTCTAGTCTAGGTGACATTCTAAAGCACTCTTTTGTGTGCTTTCTTGCTGCTTTTAGACTAAAGAACTTAAAAGCTGTGTAAAGGGCAGGTATGTTTTTCATTGCTTTCCTCTTCTGATTGACATTTGCTGATTTGTAGTTTGCATGCTTTTCATTCTTTTATTCAGATACTGAGGAGCAGAGAAGACTTACATGTGTTATGCCTTGGCTTGAAAAGAAACTTAATTCCATTTTTCATTTTAATTCATTTTTAATCAGTTTTTTTAAATTTTAATTTTTAATTCCTGAACTTCCCTTCAACTCCTCCTTCCAGTGTCCTTTTCTTGGTTTCCATCAGCTTGGGTATTCTGGGCAAATCTGGTTACTAGTTCTCTCGAACTACAGCATCCTGGAGATTGAAGTATTTGAGATGTTTTGGTTTTGGCAATACAGAAGGTCCTGAGACATACTCCATTCCTTTGGCCATTGGGAGCCTTGGGAACACAACCAAAACCAGCCTGAATGAAGGAGGAAAAGGTGGTGTTGCTAGAAAATTTGGGAATGTCTGGACATCAGAAAAGCACCCAGGAAGAACAATGGAAATGGTTTAGATTTCTTGACTTAGGGCAAAACTCAAAATCTTTTTCATGCTCTTAGCTTGTTCTCACAAAAATGTGTCTTTGTGTTTGTGGTGCAGAGCAGAAGGTGTTCATGTCAGTGAGTGCATGTGACAAAGGAATCTAGAAACTATATAAATACAGATGATGTTCATCCCATTGTGAACCTAGAGAAGGTGAGAAGTGGGGAAGATGATCTCCAAACTGGGAATATAGTGGGTATGAAGTGAAGAGGCTGCAAAACAACTGTTCCTGGGGTCTTGAGAAGAGTGATAGTGCCTCCTGTTGCATTTGACTTCCACACGGTTCTTCCAGACATTTCAGGGATTCGAAATGGCCAAACATTTCTGCTTTCTTTATCTACTCCTGTGTGCTCTGGTTCTCTGTCAAGACAAGGATTTCTTCAGAATCTTCTGCAGCTGCTGAATTGGTGTTGGTTTGGTTTTCTTCCCTTGGGGTTGCAATTTTGCTTGAGGTTCAGTATTGCTTGAAAGTAATTTGGGTGTGGTACATGGTCCACACCAAACACTTGTTCATGGCAAGCGCACGGGTGACTTTGGCCTTGTGATAATATCAGCATTGAGAGGGCAATGTCTCTGTGGGAAGGCTCAGAGAGAGCTCTTTGTACAAGGGAAGCAGCTTCTTGTTACCCTGTGTTGGGAATAAAGAGCAGAAGGGTTTCCACTGCTGCCCTTGCCTCACAAGAGCACTCAGCAGTTTAATTTTTGATGGAGGGGAGGAAAGAGTGATGATTTCTCTCTCAGCCTTTACCGTCGAGTGAAGTGTTCTCCTGTGTTAGCATTACTTTCCTCTTTGCACCTTGAGGACATGTTGTCATCAGCTTTTATATCAGTAAAAGATGCAATTCTGCTCTAATTCTTTCCTTCTGCTGATTTAGTGAAAACAATTATGTGTGATCCCTATGCTGTAACTTGCTGCAACTCAGAAGGCAGCAGTACTTGTGAGATTTCTCATAGCCACATGAACAGAACTGTTTCCAGCTCAGTCTATTCATATAACACCACATGCCAATCCCAGAGTGAGTGTAAGCTGCTGAAGTTGTGTATCCTCACATGTAATGAGAAAAGTGTTCATGAGGATGACAAGTGCAATTTTAAAGTGTGCATCAGTACAGCTTCCAAGACTGATGGTGGTAGAAGATGACTTTGGCATGGGAGGATAGACTGTTCCTCTCAAAACAGCACTTCTAGACCTGTCTGCATGCAGGTTTTCGTGCCAGCGCACAAAGTCAGTGATTCAGTGGAAAAAAAACACTGGTCTGTACTTTTACAAATACATTTGCCTGCTGAACTGATAGTTGTGCAATTCATTCTGAATCTAGTTAAAATTGAATCAGATTCTTTTATCAAATTAGCTTCCTGTGTGGGAATAA
Source organism: Pezoporus wallicus (assembly GCF_028554395.1). Lineage (NCBI taxonomy): Eukaryota > Metazoa > Chordata > Aves > Psittaciformes > Psittacidae > Pezoporus > Pezoporus wallicus. Next base: position 639,390 of record NW_026641531.1, on the reverse strand, counting down.
GCCTTTCTGATTGAATCCTACCCATACACACTGACTCATGGGGGTTGGCAGTTGCCTGTAACTTAACATTAAGAGGATAACTAAAGTGCCAAAGCTTCTGTGGATGTAAAAGGTTTGTACTCCACTTTGAAGTTTCTTCTTCTCTCTTTAACAGCAGTGTAGCTAATCCTAATCAGGTAGTTCTTGCTTAGATCCCCACAGCCTCTCTTTTTCTGTCAGGTTTGTAAGCTAAAGGCACTGAGGTAAAACCAAACCAACCAGCTCTTCTGCTAGAATAGCAATAAGACAGAAAACTGTTGTCCTGTACAATGCACAGCTCCCACAGGAACCCTATTCTTTTCATTTATGGATCGGCAGAAACGGATGGATTTGGAAAGAAAGGATGTCAGCTGTGGCAAAGTGAAAGAATCAAACACAGGTGCTGAAACTGAACTGCATTAACATTTTTTTAGGGGAAGGAGACTGCATGCAAAAGTTTATGTAGTTTAAGGGCAAAATAAGGTTTGTGTGGTTTCCTTTTACACAGAAAAAGAGAGCAAGCCTTTAGTCTTACATAGAGAGCAAGAGAGATGAAAGACAAACTGAATCTTCAGGGAGGCAGGTTGTGCATTTGCTGTCTGCAAATACATGCATTGAGCTGAACCAGTTTTAGAGGTACTGTTCAAAGCAAAAGGGCTACTGCAGCTCTGCAGGTTGTTTGGGGTGAAGCATTCCCTTTACACATTGGTTTTTCGCACGTGTATTTGTGGGGTGAGGATTACTCATGGGCAAACCTAACTTTAGAAGGAAAAAGATGCTTCCCCACTGAAGGCAGTCTTAAAACAATAGGTGCTAGTGCAAACCAAGCCACATGGGATATTCAGAGACAGGCTAAAATCTGCATTGGTACTGTGGAGCAGACCTAAACTGTGAGTGTAAATGCAACATTGTGCAGCACACATCTGCCCTGCAATTGCAGCTGTGTCTGCAGTGCAGCCAAAATGTCAAACAAGCTGGCAGGTAGCAGTGCTGGTAATGCCAGTAGCTTGACACAGCCCCTCCAATACATCTACGTTCAGCTACAAGCAGAACTGTATTTGTTGTGCAGACAACTCTGAATCAGCAACTGGAACCTGCGTGCTGCAAACCCCATTGTTGGTTGAACAGTGTTTTTTTTACACTGCTGTTTTTAATTTAGTATCAAACTTACATGTTCTTCAAGGACTAATTTAGTTGCTGAGACACTACCTGAGGAACCTTCTTTCAGAGCAGTCAAAACCAAAGAAGGGTTAAGAAAAATGCTAGTAGAAAAGCATGTATTTAACCAGTGTGTCTGACTACTGCAGCAGTCTTGAAATGGGTCACATTTTGATTTCTGAACCATTTCTGTACCCAGAAGATGGATGGGGTTTTGTCTGGTGTCTTGGGTTTTTCTTTGCCTGGGCCTTTATAAGCCAGAAACAAGTCTATTGTTTCTCCAAGACACAGAAGGAAGAAAGTGATTGCTCTGTATTTGCTTTCTGCTTTCTTATGGCAGACAAAGCAGCTAGACATCCAAGCACAGTACACAAACTAATGCTGCTCATTGTCGAGCTGATTGTATTATGTCTGGATATGCAAGCCTTATGAATTTTGTGTCTGGTAATACTCTAATGGCATTCTGTGACTTTCTTCTTGCCTTGCGGGCGTTATAAAATTTATGTTAACGGTGTAAGAGGATTTTAAAAGGGTCTTCACATACTGTTGATAAAATATCTCCAAAGACTAGTAGGAAAACAGTTTGCCTACCTAACGAAGGTTGCCTTCAGGTAAAGTTTAATTGGGTTTTGAGCTGTCAGAGTGATATCTCAGCGTCTGATTTATGGTGATGATTTGTACTTGAAGTTGCTCTTTGTCTGTGTATGTGTGTGCTTTTTATGAGTCTTGAAACCTTCCTGAAACAGAAGGAGCATTATGCTGAGGAGTGAATTCTCTGCTTTTCTTGGGTTTTTAAAACATCCTGGATAAATCCATTTCCTGTCAAGTACTGAGGTATTCCAAGATGGCTCAGGAGCACTCTGCTGCCTTGACAAGAGCAAGAGTGAAGAATCTCAAAGTAAAAACGCGGCACAGTAAAAGGAGGTTTCCAGCCGTGACGCACGCTAATAACATCTTGCATGGTTTTGAGCAATTCCTCATGAGGTCCTGAGTCATGTTGCAAAAGCAGCCACTGGGAAGAATAGTACTGAAGCCTACAGCATTTATGAGGCATCTAAAAATCTGTGTTCGGTTCTTTACCCAGTTTAATTGAGCCTCAGGGAGTGCTAGAAGATTTTAGCTCAGTAAATGACAGGTCCGAGGCAGTTTCCATAGCACACTTGGAAAAGAAACTATTGGAGGCCAAAAGGAATGGAATCCCCAGATGGGCCAGGAGTGACTGGAGCGGTTCCTGTTGGCTCTTCTAGCAGAAATAGTTGTTCTCAGACACATCATGTTCTCTGCTTTAAATCTGAAAGAACTGCTTTAAATCTGAAAGAAAACACGTGAGATTAAAATGTGGCCTCATGGATTTACCCTGTGACAACTCTCTCTTCCTGGGAGCATTTTAAAGCCCAAGGCGTGGTAACTGACTGAACACTGCAGTTAAGCTAGTGAACTTCTCTGCAGCTGGTGTGATTGCAGAGGGAGAGCTCCTTCTTGTTATGGCCCTTCTGGCTATTGCCACATCTGTCTCAGCAACACTTTCCTGGATTGCATTCCTGCTCTTGGTTGTGCAAGTCCTGGATGTAAATTCAGTGGAACTGCGCTGCATATCGGTCTTTGTGAGCAAAATCCATGCACTGCCTCTGGTTTCTTCTAGTTCATCAAGTCCTGCATAGCAGCTACTAGCACTTAACTGGCAGCCAGTGCTTGCGGAACAGGGGAAAGAGCAGCAGAGCAGTTCTAGGCACTCAAAACCAAGATAGTCCCAGGAGATACTGCTTTTTTAATGCTTCAGGGTAGCAAGGAGCTGGATACTTGTCTCCTGGGACATGCAGTTTCTGCTGCTCTTGTGTCACTGGGGGAGGACAATGAGGATTCTGTTACTTCTTGGAGTTCATTCCTATAGTTGTCATTGTTTTCATGTCCAGTGCTTTGAAATGAGAGCACAACATCTGCCTCTTGTTCCCACAGCAGCCCAGTTGAGCAGTGGCTTCCTTTGGGAAGCTTGTCATTGCAAAATAACTTTCTGTTTTGCTATTTTCACTGCAGGCATGCAAGGAGAAGATGATGGTTCTTCCGTGTGTGGAGTGAGACTTCAAAACTGTGATTTAGGGAGGAAATAGGGAAGTGCCTTTGTTAATTCTAGTAATTATTATGTGTTTTGTTACAGTTTGTCAGTTGCATCTGATATACTCTTTCCCGTTTTACTCCATAAGCTCTGTAATGGGTAGAAAAAGGGACATGAGACTCTAGGTCTAGCCTGTGCTTAAGTGGAAGTATTTTAGCATGTGTATGGTGTCCTTCCCATCTGATCCCCCACTTCCTTATCTGAATTGCAACCCTACTGATGCTACCAAAGTCAACAAAAATACTACTGTTGGACTCACTGTGCCCCCAGGGTAGGATTGGTCTATGTCGTCATCTCTCTCTTGTTCTGTTGTATCAGAATCTCCTTTTGGCTATAACCATCAAGGAAAATGGCACTGACAGTGTTTTTGTGTGGGTAATCTGTGGCCACGTCAGTTGCATGTGTTCTGATTTGCTTCTCCATGGCCCTGGTGACTCCTACAACCCTTTCCTCCTTGTCCCTCTTCCCTGCTCTTTCTCACTTGAAAATGAGACGTTTCAAAGCACTGACACGTACCTGCTGCTCTCTGTAACTGCAGTGTCTGCAGGCAGAGAGAGCCACTGCACTTTTTAACTCATGTAAACTCAGTCCCAAGTCTAGGTTTGTTTTCTCTCTGAATTACCCCTTCTTGCCAGAGGCATCTCCCATAAGCTATGCCTCCTTAACTGGTTGGGTAAATGACCTTGTCCCTGTTTTGCTCTTCTCTGTATCCTGCTATTTCCTATTCTTCCCTGATTTGGGTTGCTGTCATCTTCTGTACTTCTGTCTGAATAGTCTGGTAGAAGTTAAAGAAAGCTCTTTTTCGTTCCTACATTTTTATTTAGCAGTTCCAGCAGGTCTACAATGGAGCACTTGTGCATCAAAAATAGACAGGCAGGCGTATGAGCAATAAATACAATGCTCATTAATGGTATGTATTTTCCTACTATGTGAATTCTCTTTGTCCTAATTATTTTTCCTTCTTCAAAGTCAATTAGTTGAATGTGGTAACAGGAATTTACAACGGGGCTGCCAAGCCATATGTCTCTCAGTTTCCATGGATTCTCAGTGTGATTTCTTGTTATGCATTGAGAAGTGGCAGATGTGTGACATTGAAAACGTTATTCAAACCTGTTCTGTTTTTCTGTAGCTTTGAGCCAGAATCCATTTGAGGAAGCATGAGTTACCAATAACAGCACATACTTTTTGAGTGTGGGAATGGACTATCTTATCTTAAGGTCCTTACCAACCATACCTATTCCATGATTCTATGATCCCTTGGTCAGCAAAGATTCCCACGTGTTCTGGGGTTCAGATGCCAACAGGTCTATTGAACTTGCTTGGCCTGTTCATAGAAATAAGCAGGAATATATAAGTAAATCATATAGGACTGGGAACTTAAACCTGAGCAGAGCATGAGGGTATAGCAACTGTAACACACTCTAATCTGGGTGGTGGTCTCACGCACAGGGTGCTGTATGGAACATCCATGATGCTCTTTGTAGCTCCATACAGTCAGGAGATACGTCTGTATGGAAGGATATTTTTCCTAACCTTCTCCTGGCAGGTGTTCTAATAATCAGAACGTAATTATGAGGATTTGGAAAGCAGTACCACTCCCTCCCTAGACTGCTAGAGCTGTGATACTGAGATGCTGTTGTTTGGGCTGTGCTGCCCTGTCAGCACTTCCCATAGCGCAGATTTTTGTCTGTATTGTAATCAAGATGTGCAGTGCCAGCTGAAACTCTTGGCAGCTGGCTGGGACACATTTGTGGGTTTTGGCACTTGCATGTGCTGATTTGGGCCTAGGTTTGTGCGCTCCAGCTGACCAGCTCGGTTAAACATTCCGCTGTTTTAACATCTGCAATTGTAACATTTCCATTAGACTTTTGTCCTCTTTTCTAAGTGAAATAGCGACTGTTGAGGAAGCTGAGAGGTGGTGTCTGAAGCTCCCTGGGATGCCTAGAAGATAGCACTGGATGGGATGACTTGCAGGATTTGTGATAATGGCTGTGCTTGAGTAATCTTGACAACCAGGGAGTGCACTATATAGTTCTCCATGCTAACTGTACAGGCACTGATGCACAAAGCTTGGGACTGGCTGGGCTTTGGGCAGGAAATCTGTAGAGTTCAAAATGCACCTCTGGCCTGCATGCTGCTCCAGTGCTGCACACTGTGACATAGATGCCTTGTACAAAGACTCCTTACTTTGCATGGTACAGAATGAAGTTCTCTCATGAAGGCTGCAAGTCTCAGCCTGACTTCAGCAGCTTGATTTCCTCCTATAGCTCCATCAGTAGTAGTGCACTACCCTTTTGATATGTCACAGAATCACGGGTATGTCAATACCTGTTCCATTCCAAGTAATTTTTAAGGAATTTTTTCCCAAGCTCCAAAGCAGTAAGTTATTTAAGTCTGTGGACTGTTTAAAACATCTGTCTGGGATATTCATGTGAAGCTGAATTTATCTTGCCTACCTTATTGGGTTATGTTTTAAGCATATCTTTTGTATTCATATAGAAATTCTTCCAGAAATAGTTTGGAAGAGTAAATCATAGCTCTGCAATGATCATTCAAGCTTCAGTGTGTTTTCTGTTTTATACATCTGCTCAGATGTTTTATCTGAAAATGCACAAAACATTTTCTTAGCAACAGTCATGATGCTGTCCTTTCAGACCTTTCCTCATGTGCTTTATTGATGATGCTGCATCTGCCCGTGTTGTTTATTATAGTTGGATGAAAGGTGGTTATCTGGGCATTTGTTGTTTCAAACAAGTCTGTAACCAGTGGAGTGAACGTAGCTTTCACAGTCACTGCTTTGTGTTCACCACTCTGCCCCTTTATAGCAGTTCTAAAACAGTTGGCCCAGTTTTGCTCTATCTGAAGCCAGTGGATGGTCCTGTATCATTAACTGGAAGCTGGACTGAGACCAAAAAGAGGGATAAGAATTAGTTCTGTTTTGAGCTCTGTGCATCTAACCCTGTCCTCAGCAGTGGCTGTATCTAGACCTTAGCATGGGTTGGTTTGTTTTAAAAGGTGCGATCCACAATATATAAGCAACAGACAGAGAGCGTGCTTTGTCATGGAATCATTGTAGAGAACAGTAGGACCGAAGAGGAGAGCAGATTATTTAAAGGATTAGTCAGAGGATGAAGGTTAAGCAAATGGAAAACTAGGATGGATATTGGGAAAAAATAATCTTGTTGTTGCAGTCCAGTGGAACAGAGAGGAAATGGAAGTACTGATGACTGGGTTATCTCAAAAGGGCTAAGAATGGTATTTCATGAGGAGCAATCTTTCCTTGATTAAAGCACCCAACTGTTATTTGCCTTCTTAGACTGACACGACGTGTAAATAGAGCATTCATTCCACCACGGTTAGGACATGGCACACTTGTCCACCCACTTCTGGAAAATACTGAAGGCTGGATGCATACTTAGAACAAAACATCTGTTTGGAAGGATTATGGAATTGGGGTCTGAACCCTTAAGTGAGCCATGGGGAATTGTAAATGTTGTATTACAGAGCATCCTTTCATGCTAGTGCTTTGTATTGCCAACTCCAAGCTCTGCTTGTTAGTGCTTTGCAGTATTTCTGTGATGCGCTCCTGCCCATCTGGACCGGCATGTCATGACACGGGGAGTTCATATCCAGCCATATGTTTGCCCTCACAAGTGAGATCTGTGTTGTTCAGGTGTTATAATCTACTACATAACAGACACTTAAATGGTGACAATCGGGCAGGCTGAAAACAGTGAACTGCAGAAGTGCTTGGCTCACTTAGACTAATACTGCATTACAGACAGTAAAGCCTAAGTCACAGTTTTTAATTCCTCATGGTATTTTGAAAAGCTGTAGGTTGGGTCAAAACTGTCCCATTTTCCTTGCGATTTCATCCTAGTAGGAAGCTGCCATGTGACCTCTTGTTATAATTTCATGCTGAAAGATTATCCATGGGTCTCTGCTGTATTGTACTAAAGCCGTTTTCTGACCATAATCTTACGTAATAATGGGATCCTAATGACTTTGCTAATAGACATGCAGGATGCAAACCGACTGCTTTTAAAGTTCATATTTTTCTTGGAAGGAGCAACATAATGGAATCATCAAGAGAGTTTCAGAAAGTTCCTTCCCTGTTGTTTTTCTCTGGTAATGTAGTCTCTGTGCTTGTACTTACAGCATGAGATCACTGAGATAGTACTAGGAAACTAGATTTAGTGTCACTTTAAATTACCATGTATTTGATAGGTGGTGTAATTTGTGGAGCAGTGGTCTAATCCTAAATGGAAATCCAAATGGAATTATGGGCACTCATGAACTTCCAAGACTGTACATTTAATGATGATGGAGTTTCATTTTATCTTCTCTGCTTTGTGGTTGAAGCTGCAGGGTTGCAAGCAAGCATTAAAATTTGATGAAAGAGACCTTCTCATGGGGAAGATGCTACTGGATACTGACCAATCATCCAGAATGGACTTTTTTAGGTCAAGTACAAGGGTGATGGGTTGGAGGTAGGTGTAGACAGAAGAATTGATAGAAAACCAGCGATGAGTAGAGACACTAGGAGTGACTATGGCAAGTGTAGCAGCATACAGGTTTTAGAATACTAATGCTGGATACGCCTTTATCATAGCTAAAGATGATGTTTTTCTGGCATAGATGCCAGCTACTCCTATATACTGTGAGGTAGATTAAGTCTCTAGTCCAGTTTATGCTTTCTCTGAGTCATTGTTTCTATAAGGAACTCTCACTCACAATCATGAAGTGATCCTTTACTTAAAGTTCCAACAGAGATTCCCTCTAGCCATTTCTGTGTGAAAGCTGTGCATGCATTCTCCTTGGAAGTCCGGTGCTTACTGCTATAAAGGTTTTATTCTTTCTCTTTTCTGCTTCTACTTACTCATTTTGGCTGCTGGTGGCTAAGAACAGCAGCTGCCAATGCTTTCTGGTCTTTGGAAGGCTATTCAGGTGGAAAAGAAACCATGCTTTCTTTAGTTCTAGTCTCATTTGACTTTCCCACAGCTACAAGGATGTCCAGAGGAATTGTTTCTTCTGCTTCTCTCTGTGCTGAGGACTGCAGAGGTGATATTTTTATCTTGGCTCAAATCTTTCTATTTATTGTGTGCTTAAAACTCGTAAGAGGATTGCTAGTACTTCCTTCTGACTCCAGTGATACTGGCCCAAGGCCTGAGGCATGCTGATGTCTGGCTAGTAAATACCCTAAATGTTGCTCATGAAACACAGATCTCTGGTTGTCACCTCTTCAAGTCTAGAGTTACAAATTCCATTTTCTTGAGGAGACCACAGACAATTCTTCATGCTTTGTTGATCTATTTCCTGTACTGTTGCACAGAGGTTTGCCTCTGCATTTTCACCATCACTTCCATCTTAGCAAGCTTCCCCTGATTCCAAATGCTGCTGTGTTATGTGTCACATGGCCAAACTCCATTTGCTCAGACTCCAGTTAGGGAACTGGCAAGAAGATACAGGTAATTTAAAAAACTGAGCAAGAGCTTCAGAGTTTGGACATCAGAATTATTATATAAATATCACTCCTTGCCACTCTTGTGAGTGGCCCAACAAACTTTTGTTATTGCTTTGGCTATCTGCTTCCCTCTTCCCCCAGCTTTCCTGCCTTGCAGTCTGCATTCCTGTGGTCCTTATGTCCACAGGACCTGTGACATGTCTGTCTTTCACGTCTATCTTAGTACTCTGCCAGTGTCATTACAGAACTAAGTGAAAGCACCTTTAACTTATCGTAAGAGCATGACATCTTCAAATGTCCACCCTTCTGTTCTTATTTATGTTGCCAAGAAGGTGCACAGCTCAGTAGCTGCACAAACTAAACTGGGCAGCTTGCTGTGGTTAATTCTCCCTTGTTGCTGGGCAGAAGCCACACACTGCTCTTACAAACAGGAATATTTCTCACTCATTTTCCTCAGGAGCTTTTTAGCATGTGGATCTTGGAGACTGTAGAAGGTTTTGTATGCTAATACAGTGTTGTGTGCTCTCATAGTTGGGATGTATAACATCTCAAAATCCATCTGAATCAAAGATCCAGGTTTCCCACGTCTCACCTTGGCTTTTCTCCTGATCTTTGTCAGCAGAACCAGTAGAATCCATCAGCACAGTGTATCTTTACCTCCACATGGTAACGCGTGTACAATATACGTAACATTTATTACAATAAATGCTTATACTTTACTGAGTGGAAAAGTTAAGTACACTGTGCACTTGCTTGCCTGGCTGCATGCTGTTGCTGTTTTAAGCTTGGCCTATGAAAGAATAAAAATAACATGTTCAGATAGAGCTCTTGAGGGAGTGTTTTATCACCTGTGACCTCTACATCCACTTGTAAAGATGCAACAGTTGTAGTTAGCATTGCCACTAAACTCTGATGGGATCTAGAATGTATTTGTGCTTGTGGCTGTGACCTTTCAACAAAGGGCTGAACCTAAAACCCATTAGCATCACAATCCATCCTGTATTAACCTCCCAATAAACTAGAAACTGTTTTGTCAGCCTGAGTTGATGCCCACAGCACTCAGTACTGAACCATTTACCTGCTTGCAAATGTCAGCAATTCCAGCTTATCCATTATAATGCTTCACTGAATTTCAGACTACTGTCGGGAGGTATGAAAATATTAATTTATTTCCCTTGTGAAGCAGGCCATCTGTGCATTGCTCAGTGCAATCCGATCTTCCCACTCTTGAGACTGCTTCAATAGTGCAACAGATGAGTCTCAGAAGTGAGGTGGTCCATGCACTCTATCAAGCATATTATTATTCATGGTTTTCTTAACATTTGGGCAGTCTAATAAATGGAGCTGGAGATATGCATGCATTTCAGTTCAGCTATCAGCATACCCGCATGCTGATGTAATGATAAACTCATGTAAAAGATTAAAACATGTGGAAGTCTGCTGAGTTCCCTTCTTGCATAGCATTAGGGAAGCTGAGTGACAGCATATGTGCATTAGATAACTTGAAAGATTCTGGATACAGATGTGTTTGACTGCCCTGAGCCTGTTCCACAAGTCTGTAGGAGAGCAGAGAGGCTTAAGCAAGACCTGGAAAGAGATGGGTCTCTTCTCAGGGTAATACTAAATCAGGTGTAAATGTTGAACGGTAGGTGACAAAGTGAGCAGCCAGCAAGAACAGCACTGAATGAGGCAGTTTTTGGGAAGCAGCTTCTAAGGAACCAAAGCAGCAGCAAAACCTGAGAAGCAAAGTTTCAGCATGGATATAGTCAAAGCTGCATGGTCCAGTCCAGTTCTATCCCATTTTGGGGGATGTTGTGTCCTGGATGCTGAAATAGGCCCATCCCAAGGCTGACTTTCAGTACACTCCTGTGGGTTGTGTGCCAGACTATAGTCTGGCAGAACAGAGCTCCTCAGGTAGATAGTGTTATGCACTGCTGTGGGCACTGAAGCTAGCTCATGGGAAGCTGGCTGAGAACACTGCCCTGTGGTCTGCAGGATGAATGTACCCCATGAAACCAATGCTGACCCAGCAGCAAAAGAGGTTCCTGTGCCCTGTTCAGAAACTTCTCTCTGTAGAAATGAACAGTGTCTGACTCAGGGCAGTCCTGTGAGAGCAGGCAGGTGCATGGAAAGAGCTGTGAATCAGCGCAGTGATGATAATGAGTATTGTCACTCTGTTCTTGCCCTGAAGAAATGATGTGGAATGAAAGTGCAGTGTGGGTTTTCCTGGAGGTAACATGAAGCTCATTCACCAAACTGCAGCTGCAGCTCAGTTTGAGCCTTATGTGGCATAATGCCCTCCGCCCCTTTTTGTTGTGTAAAAGATATCTACATAATAGAAGAACATAGGTCATAAGTGATATTTTTCATGTGGAGCGAGGTGGTATATTTTTGGACCCAATTCCGTAAAGCTTTCTGGGTCTGTCACTTAAATGGCAGTTATCCTTAAGTCTGACTGAGAACCAGAAAACTGGAAGTGGCCCCTGACTTTGCCACACTTTACCTTACCCCTCCATCTGTAGCATGGGTATGATGTTCCTCTTTCATCTCTGTCCTGCATGTAAACTTCAGTTAGATACAGGAGTTCAGATTTAGACACAGGTAACAGTCTAAAATAGAATTTCGAGAGCTTCTTCAAGGAAATTGTATTCCTGTGTTTTCTTCGTGCTAGAATATCCACAGACAGTGGATTTATACACAGACTGTGTATAAATAATGAGCCCAGCTAACAGCACTGAAGAACATATGGTATGTTGGCTTTTCATGCTGAGAGTAAAGGCGGTTTACTGAGGGGAAGGAAAGGGAAAGAACTGAGGTTTTATTGCCCCCTCCTGACTGAAAAGACAGAATCCAGACCAGGCTGTTCTGATCCGCAGTAGGGGTTTGTCTTCTCTGCATTGAGGTGTGTGACATGCCATTTCATCGACAGCTGAAACGTGATTTAGGTGCTCCTAGAAAGTACCTGCACATGGAAAGTGCTTCTCACTAGTTATTGTCATCTCAAGCAAACAGTCTGACAGCTGCCTTAAATCTGAATCTATTCTATTTTACACTTCTTGACTGGTGTCTCATGAATACTGTATCAAAGGTGCTATATGAGTACTCTGGATATTTATAACTTTAAAGTTGGGTAAAATCATGAGAGATTTAGTCTTGCCCAAGCTGGGCTTCATTGGCCAGGTAGGTGTCATTCCCAGCTCACACAGAGGAAAGCAGAGCCACACAGAGTTTTATATACTGCAATTGCACATAGGCTTTGTGTTCGTTTTGCCTGAGGACAATTCAGTGTTAATCTCTTACTTTATAAGCTCAAAATAAAAATAAAAATAACAGTTCTAAATACCAGGGCTTCTACTGCAAAGACACTGAGCGAAGAGCTGTCATGTTACATTAAGAGCAGTTACTGCAAGTGATTACTTCATACAGTGTATTTGCCAGTCTGTCTCCTGTGTAATCATGAGGAATGCATTGACTGAAGAATAGCTGCACATAAATAAGTTGTGGAAAAGTTTGGGAGACAACTGAAAGTTCCTGCCATGATTGGTAGTGTGGAGAAGTACGCCAGAGCTCTCAGAAAAAATGTCACCTTTCCATAATGTATTCCAAAAGATATAGATCAGAATTCCAAGAAATCTTTAAAATATTTGGATAGAGAATTGGCACAAGTAGTAACACTTGTTGGCCTTTAAGCCTGGGTTAATAGACTTAGTCCAGGCAAATACCAACTGTGGTATTGCCTGAAGTACATTGCTGTGCTTTGTTGTACAACTGAGTTAAGGAAATAGCTGTTGAGGCTTGCTGTGGTCACGAAATACTGACTATTTCATGGGAGTATTCCATGTCTGTCTCTTTTGAGACAACTCTTTAGAAGTCATAATCTACAAAATATGTATTTCCTGGTTCTCATACAGACTAAATCACTTTGACTTTGTCCAAAGCACTGAAGTATAAATACACCCACTGCCCCTTTCCTCCAGTCTGGCTAGATAAAACTCAACCAAAAATTTTTTGGTGAACTTAGGCAATTTGGAATTGCACCTGAGAAAGAATAGCAGCTACTTAACTTACACCCATAAATGAGCACCGAGGTGCTTCACCATACATACCTGTCCCTTTGAAACCCAATGGCTGACATTGATTCTCCTAGAGGGTTTTGTCTTTACAAATTCTGGATTTCTTTCTCCCTGCCTTAAGTCATGTTCTATCTTCTTTTTAGCTCACCAAGTCTTCTGATTGCCAAAACCTTTCATTTTCCCTTGTCTCTCATCACCTGTTGGCATTTTCAGTTGTTAAAGGTTTTTAAGAAGGGTTGGTTGAGTTAATTCAACAAAGATGGGTTTTGCCAAAGATCGATGTAATTTTTTAAGGGGGGTGGGGGGTGGGTGGAATGTGTGCTGAAAGCCTTCTATTTCTACAGTCCTATTTCTGTCAGAAATGGAGAGGGGAAACCCTCTGAAACCTCACGTTTACAATTTTGGTTAAAACAACTGTGGTTTGCAGTTTATACTATGTAGGCACCACTAAATACCTCAAAACTAGGAAGTCTCGAGCTGTGATCAGTAGAAGGGTATTTGGGGCTAGTACTTTTCTCTCTTGCTTTCTTCCCTGTGCATCTAGCTTGGTCACTGTGAGAGGCAGCATACTAGGGCCGGAGGGATATTTAGTCCAGTTCTGTATGGTTGGACCTGGCATGTTCTCAGCTAGAAGGTGAGAAATGAATTCGTTTGTAAATGTAACTGCCTGCTCTCTAAAGACTGCCCTTTGTAAGAAGGGCTGAGATGCATCATCAGGTCAGTCACACAACACAATCCCCTGCTGCTTGGGCAGTACCTGCTCTGTGGGCAAACATCAGGCTGCAGTTTTGAGTGCTGGCAGTCTGGCACCTTTTGTGAATACCTGATTGATTTTTAAAATCAAAAATAGCTGAACCATTGCCAGGAAGTTGTGAGGCTGGGGAAGGTGCATGACACTTTGGGGGAGGCTGCACAAAAAGAGCACTAAGTGAGTGATTCATAGGGACGAGATCTGTGCTCTGAGCTGTATGTAAGTGCACTGAACTGGAATGTGTTAAATGATTGATAGGGGATGTAGGCTGTCTTCAAGCAGCAGAGAGACCCCAGAGACTGGTAAATAATGAATACAATTCTTCTGCTGTTAGTGGTATGACTCACTGCTTGCTGCCTGCTTTAACTATCTGCTGTAGGGGCAGAGGAGGACTGGGCAGTCTTAAACCTGGACTGCAAGAAAAAAACACAGCCAGTATTTGAATGACCAGTGCTGCTGCCTGGTAATTCTTTATCCACCGGGACATAAAAGATACCAACAACAATTACTGGTAGAGGTAGCCTGGGCAAGGGAGATAAATTCTGTCCTTCTGTGTTGTCTGGCAATGAAGGACCTGGATCCACAAGTTATTTGTCTTCCTAGAAACCAGGGAAGCAGGAAGCTGACAGCTGACATGAAGGTCTCCAGACCTGTCTGTCAGAGCTTCTGCCATCATGTACCAAGGGCTCCCTCGTGTGCAAGAACCCAGGAAACTTTATGTCTGCTATAGGTGCTTTGGCGGTTTTCTAGATAATTTAAGTTGCAGTGTATATAAGTTACTCTCAGGGTTTACGCTGCAGTAAACACTAAAACTGCAAAGGGCTCCAAATATGAGGCATAGCCTGTTCTTTCACTGTGTAATATAAAAGCAGTATTTTGGAGTATGTGCCTGCTGGGCAGGCAGTGCACAGCACTGTGTAATGAGGTTAGGCTTGGTTATATTAATGACTTTGGAGTCATTGACATACATGGTATGATCGTTAACCAGTGTATCTCCTTTTGTGATAATACCATAGTTAAGACTGTAGAAGAGAATGGTGGGACAGGGCAGGTGAAAAAAGAATGGAGAAAGAGAGAAGGAAGAAGAACAGGGACTGAATAAACCCAAGCGAGGGAAGAAAAAAATAATTGGGCAAGGGTGGGAAAGGCCAGACATCAAGCAACATTCCTGGAGCAAGGAGTATGAACAGATCTTAGGGCTGCACTTACTGAACCCATTGTGGCAGGGTCTCTCATATTTTGGTCTTATACAGAAAGCTTTGAAAGGAGAAGAAAATTCCTACAAGTCCAGTAACAGTACCTGGCAGGTACAGCTATAGCAGCTCTGTCTGCATTGCTGAGTGCATGACATCTTCCTTTTGCTAATGAGAATACTCCAAACATCCAGCACCTCGTGATCCTCCACTGGCTGGTTTATCTGTTTGATGGATAGGGAATGGCAGCTGATGGATGAGTAGATGGTCAGAGTTCCATAGTTTTTGAACTGAGATGTTCAGTGCAGAACTTGGTTAAATCTGCTGCAGTCAGGCCCTCCCTGGCCTATCTAAGGCTTGCTGCCCTACTGTCTGCTCTGTCTCAGGCCAGCCTTATGTTCAGGTCCAACTGTTTTCTCTGGTGACAGACTAGTCCTTGCCTGCCCAGGGCTATTACTAGTATGCTCTTTGCATTGAGGTTTGGGACATACTTATATCTGTTTTGGGATCAGGCTCTTGTTTGTATTTCCCAGTATTGGCCTCTGCAACCAATGGGAGTTTTGTTTGGCTTTTTAGTGGTTTTTTTAGAAGTGCTCTTCTCTGTTGCCCTGTTTTCCTTTTTCAGGCAGAAGCTGTTGTCTGCTTGCCAGTAGCAATCCCACCACTTCATAGCAACACCATGTCCCAGCATTCACATCCCAGAGTGCTCCATATTTATAAGCACCCCTCATCACAATTAGTGTTTTTCTCTGATACATACCCACTTAACCAAAGGCATCGATAAGTTATCTCTCTGTTTAATTCTTCTTTCCTTTGCAAGAAATTTTCCTTCCTCCATTTTTAAGAAGTTGAAAAAAAATCCATTGAGGTAACTGGGGAAACTGGATTGTTCCCTGGATCATCCTCCAGTATTAATTAGTTAGATCACCTCAGCGCTGCACTATCTGCAACAGTGTGTGCCATGTTAGTTGTCTGCCTCTGCTCAAGTGAATTTAATGACTGCAATGTGCACACTCATTTGCTTTTAGACGTTAAGATAAGCAATCTTACTCATCATGGTTTCTGCCCTTGACATGTCCTTCTGTTAGTACTTCTTGGGCCTCACCGGCCTTCTGCTGTCCCACACAACACATACACGGCCTGTGACAAAGCTGGGAAGCTGATCTGGCTGTCTAGGTCCCTTTCTCTTCAGCACATCTTTTACACCAGACAGCCTCCCAAAGCATCAGGCAGTCAGACCTTACGAATAGTCTAACAGTGCAGTGTGGTTGTAAATCAGAGCAGGGCAAGCATTTGTCAGCCCATGAAAAACTATCATCTTAGAGCCTTTGTGCCTTAAATGTGATTGCAGGGGGTTTATACTGGCTTCTTTCAAGGGTAGCAGTGATTGAGAAAATGTGGGAATACCAGCAGTGATGTGTCTTCTGTAAAGTACAAAGTCACTCCCAGAGGGGGTGGTTTCTGAGAAGGCAGCATCAAAGTTCCAGAAAGATGCCTGTGGCAGTAGAACAGCCTGTCTGGGGACCAGCCACGCTGCTCCTGTTAAGTGATAGGGTCACAGCAAGAGTGCTCTTTGACCGCAGTAGGAAACACTTGGATCATCATTCTCTTTAGGTTCCTGACTCTCTACCCAGCTATGCAGTCAAGAGTGGGAGTGAACAAGCACAGCTGGGTAAGGCAAAATCCACAAAAAGAATGGAACAGCTTCTTTGAGAAAGGGGAACCTGAAGAGGTTTCTATTTCCATCAGCTTTCTCTTTTCCCAGGCTACACACAAGGTCTGAAGTCTTGGTTGTATAAAAGTTGGCATAGTATCAACACAGATACTGTGTTATGTATGTTCACGCAGGTCCTTACCCCTAGAGACATGCTTTGAGATCATCTGCTGAGACAATTAGTTTACCAGATAACTTTTTTTACAGTGCTAAGACATAGCCAGCACCTGGTAAGGAACTGCGAGTTAAATTGCTAGGGTGGTTTTTCCTTTGTTCTTAGCATGACAGGGAAAGGGTACTATGGTAAGGAAGGCAAAGAATGTTGGCCAGAAAGAACTACAGTATTGCTTTGGAGATGGTTTTTCTAGATACTTAGCAGTGTTTTGTTAGTGTGCTAAGACACGATACCTATCTGAAACCTAGTTATTAAAAGGCATTTTGTTACCATCATATTGATTTGGGGTGCTATAAACCAGATTTAACATCCTATTAAGCATTTGCAAATAAGAACTCCCCAAAGGCTGTGATAAATGCAGTTGGCACAAGAAACCTTTGGTTTTAAGATGTTACCTTCATGCCGCAGTAAGAGGGGATGTACCCAGTGCAAGCTGCAAGGATGCACTCATGTGGCCAAGAGGTGCTCTACAGGGAATAGGCAAAGCTGAAATCTGCTGAAATCTCCTGCTGTTTCTCAGGAAAACAATTGCATTCCCATTCAAACCAACTGAAGAGGCTACCTGCTACACTAGAGAACTTTCACTGCAGCATCTATATACTGTATTAGTTCTCAGGTAGCTGGTATTTGTTTGCTCTGCTGGAAGGTGCATTTGTACTTCGGTGTTTCTGAACTTCTTAGGTCAGGTGCTATTCAGTCTGCCTTGGTGTTTGCTCCCTTGTCAAATATTCATAGCTGCCTCCCAGCCAACTGTTTCTGTACATGACTTACAGAGGGGGAGCTGTCAAAGGGCAAAAATTGGTGGAGACAAAGCCAGCTGTCTCCCTGAGGCATGCTGCATGCTTTAGTGAGCCTTGCAAACCATGGTGCTCTGTCCCTCCAGCCTTTTCTAGGCAGACAAGAGAAGAACCCCACAGCTGAGGCTGTGCAGGGTTGTCTCCCACCCATCTCACAGTCCTTGCAAGGGGAGAGTGCTAGGAGGGGATGGTATGGGAAATGGCTGGTGGCCAACACAGCTATGGAGTCTTAATATTAACCACAGAGCAGCAAAATCAGAGGCAGGGGCAGGGGGAAACCTCATGACTAAGAACTAGCCAAGAACCACAAGTTGACTATGGTTTGCTGCTGAGAGACTCTGAGCCTGTGTTTTAAAGGTGCTCAGGTTCCTGGTGATATGGATGGAGTTTCAAGCCTCCCTGAAGACTGCTTTCAGTCTTCTTAGCCTTTGTTCCTCCTCTGTAGCTCACAGCTGATTTTTCTCCCACTGGGTACCTACCTTGTGTGTTCAGAGAGGTTCTTTGTTAACTGCTGCTGTGCAACTGGGAAGTCTTTAGAATGACTCTCCCACCTCTTCTTTGCCATTTAGGGGCTGGGTGCTACAAATACACATCTGTTACACGTTTCCTTGTGGAGAAAGACAGATATTTGCAGACTCTTTATGTAAGGTAGTAATGTCAAAAAAACACTTGGAGTGGTAGGTAGTTAGGCCATTGGCAGGGTATTTTCCAAACATCTTTTCCCACAGTCTGCAAAAGCAGCAGTAATC
Source organism: Pezoporus wallicus (assembly GCF_028554395.1). Lineage (NCBI taxonomy): Eukaryota > Metazoa > Chordata > Aves > Psittaciformes > Psittacidae > Pezoporus > Pezoporus wallicus. The sequence goes on along the minus strand of NW_026641531.1, from coordinate 621,185 downwards.
AACTGATGGCTAAATCAGTAATGTAAAAGGTTAATACCAACTAAATGCGAAGAACATTGTAGCAGTCTGCCAAGCAGTTGGCTTGATTATGAGTGTGACAGATGGAGCCCAGGTACCAATGCCAGCATCTGATGTACAGGAGAAAATACAGTCTGTAACACTGCCTTACTTGTCATATAATCTCCTTGTGTAGCTAAGCAGCTCTGCCTAGCTTCCAAGAGACCCAGAGTTACCACCCTTGCAGAGTTAGAGCAGGGCTTTCCAGGACATGCGATCAGGAAGCATCATCCCAAAGTGTCAGATGGCTTGAGAATGATCCAATGCAGCCAATGCAGAAGAGGGAGCTTCGAGTGTTTGTTGGACTTGTTCCTCTGTTGGAGCTGGGCACCCTTTCACTGGTGTGGCCCCTCAGTGTTCATATAATAGTGAGTACAGGAGTCTGGACTGTGACTGACACTGAGGCCATTGGGATCTCTGTGGATGGAGAAAGGGCTTGGAAGGAGTAGAAGTGCCACTGAAGGTTGAGTAATTAATTGAAGCAGGTGCTATTGAAGATCCCAGTTTAACAGATAATGTGAAATATTCATATAAAGCCCTTGTTATTTTAAGCATTTAATGAACTAGCACATGGAAGATAGGGACATAGGGTCATTCAGGACAGATTTGAACAGTTTTTAGGATTCCTATTTGAAAATGGGTTGGGAAAAGTGAAATAAATGGAATACTAAAATGGGGAAGAAGTTATGGATAATAACTGTTGCCGCTTCTCCAAACTAAGAGTTTTCCCCTGTGAAAAAGTGGTAATTTAATCAAATAGAATAGATTAGCATCGGCACATTAATGTGAGCATATTTTCCTTTTACAACATGAAGTTGTAACCATTGCCAGTGGATCTGCACTGGGAGCTGTACATTAGACTGTGTTGTGTGCTGCACTCAGATGGTAAAACTATTCCCACAGCTCTGTGTGGCTATCATACACAATTAATTCCCTGCTCCACATAAGTAACATAGCTCCGTTTAATTCAAGATGTATTACTTGAACTAACACATCAGCTTGGTAGGGGTAGACAAGAAGCATGGAATTATCTTTGAAGGCCCAGATTTTTGGTCTCCTCTGGGTGAATACTGACCCATAGAGGTGCTGTGATTGTAATCAGATGGTCCAGGTTTACCTGATGGTCACCCACTTCTTGTATGGAGATACCTGCCAGAGAGCTTAGTGTTTGCACAGCCTTTTTCAAACCAGCCATGATGTTTAAGAATATTAAGAATTATTTTCCTCCTTTTTCCCCAAAAAGAATTTTCAGACCTTACTTCCTTTCTGTGCTTGTGTCTCACAGATTTTCAGAATGTTTAATTTCCAGAGCAAATGGGATTTGGAGGGCAAATGCACCCCTTTTATGAACCAGCTAAACCCATCTTCTCGCATTGAACGGGCACCTCGATGCTCCCAAGGCCCCGGTCAACCCCGAAGGAGATGCTGGCTGGTTGAAGACTGGCCCGCTCTGGCTTAGTGAGCAGCCCACGGCTGGGGATGCTCCTGAAAACTGTTCCTCTCACGCCATCTTCTGGTCAGCTCTTTGGGGTTAACCGTACCTGGCTTTAAGAGATCCTCCCCCTAACCCTTCCCTGGTCTGCTAACCACACAAGGGGGATGAAGCTGGTAAGGTGTCCTTGTTTGGTGAAAGTATCACCGTGCTCTTTCCTTCTCGTTCCTGTTGCTTTCCCTGGATTATGTTGAACTGCCAACACGTGATGCAGATGGCACTTGCTTATGAGTGCGTTGAAGGAAGCTGTCTGTGTTAAGCATCAATTCTGCTCACAGATAGATCACAGAAAATGCTCTGAGCTCCATCCCCACCTAGAAGGAAGCTCTACATGGGCTGGATAGTCTCTATCTTGAGGCAGGCTTTCCTGTAAATGGTGACAAATATTAGCCCTGAGGAGTGTTAGGAGGTCATTTCTCCATAACTGCTCACAGCCAAATGCTGTGTAGCTTCTGTGACCCTGCTCTCCAGTGCAGCCAGTTGGATTAGATGGGTGTCTAGAGGAGCACCTTGAGCTGCTGGGAGCAAAGAATTGAAAGTAGATGCCCTTCTTTGGGGGGGTGCAGATCTTACTTTGGGGACTGAAGCCCACAATTGATTAAACCAGCATAAAAACATCTGAGGATCTGTAATGAGAAGAGCTAAGTACCGATTACTCAGAGAAACGAACCCCCAGAGGTCTTTGTCTCGACAACTGCATGTCCTTTTTTCCCATCCTAAAAAGAATAACGTTACTCAACCTTGTGTTTCTAAAAATGTAAGTACTGAGCCCGGTTGTGTTGCTCACTGACTACTTATGCTCATTAACCGATGTATCGTGCATCATGTAGTCAATACAGACAAACGTGCAATTGCCACAGAGTGATGGTTTGAGAGCTTGTGCTCTTATCTTCTGTTACAGAAAGAAACTGTCTTCTACAGCTGAATGGGGATGCTAAATTTGAAATGCTATCACTTTAGAGACGTTCTACACATGCCCCTGCCCCCGGCTGCTTTAAGGGGATTATAATCACATTTTCCTTTTTTCTTTTGTGTGGTGTGTGAAAACCCCCACAAACAACAGGGGAAAATGATTGACAGTCTCAGGAAAACAATGAAACTCTGCAAAATGCTGCCAGGCATGCAGAGCAAACTGAAACAACAGGAAACTAACAGTTATTTTTAGGCAACATATGTTGTAATAGGAACCAAAAAGGTTCTGACAGATGTGTGATTTTTGAGCCTAGAAGTTGCTAACCCCATCACAGATGACATTCTATTTCTTGATGTGAGGTTGGGTTTAAATGCTGCTTCTCACTTCCCATGGCTAGTGTGGTCCACTGGAAGCTTCAGAACATCAGAGGGTGATGCAGCCTCCACAAAGGCTTTATTTGGAAGATGTAGCAATCTTTGGCTTACTTCCATGCATAGGAACTGTAGGGCAGAGTTCTACAACTAAAGCAATGTAGGGCTCACTGTCTCTGAGGACACCACCCCTTCAAAGTGGCCCTTATGCTTCTCATGGACCATAAAGTATTTATAAACAACATTAAAAGGGATTTAATCAAACAAAACCTGGTGTTGATCACCTGGGCCAGCAGAGAGCTGTGTCTGTAGTAGCTGCAGGGTCTCTTTGGGCTGTACCAGGGCCAACAGGAATGGTGGAGTGCTAAGGTGGCTGGGGCCATCAACTGGCAGAGCCAGTCTGGAAAGCTCAGTATTGTATCCCATCACCAGCAGTTCCCCTGCTATTGTACCTGGCACCGAGGAGCTGCTGCAGGGTCCATTCAGAGCACTCTGTCTCTGGGATCTGGTCTGGGTGACTCTCCTTATCTGAAGAAGGCAGAAGAGAGACTGGGGCCTAAGTTGCAGCTCTGCAGTTTAGGAATTTTGTCATGCAGGTACCAACCTGGTATCCTGGTGTGAAGAAAACTTCGGAAACCCAGCTTCAGGGTATGCATTCTCAGCTCAACCCCATCTGAGCTGTCTTAGCTTAAAAATAACAAATTAGAAATTCAGACAGATGGGACCCCCTCTACAAATGTATGCTATTTTCTCTCCCAAGAGGATTTTGGCAAGTTATTTAAAACTATGGAGCCTACTATTATCTCTGTCTGGTCTTTGAGGCACTACTCAAAATGAACTCATTAGAGGTTTGTGTTTCAGCACGGGAAATGCAGACTTGGCTTTTTGCATTTTTAGTGAGCAGCATCAGCAGCAGACAGCAACGAACAGGTGAAAAGCTTTGTTTAGGTCAAGAATTCATTGCCTAGCCCATCTAATAGGCTATAAGCATGTGAAGACTACTTTTAAGTGTGTGTGTATGTGTGTGTGTGTGTGTGTATGGGAAACCCCTGTAGCTCCTCTAATGCAACAGCGCCCAGCACTATTGCTTGGTACGTGGCTGCCTCCTGGAGTTGACTTTCAGAGATGTGGCAGTTGCATTTCATGCTGTGAAGTTCTCATGTAATGCTGCAGGCATCGTGTAGGAGTGATTGCCTTTGCATGGGTATCTGCAGCTGCTAGAAAACCTATATGCAAAATGCAGCAAATACAAGAAAACCAAGTACTGGATTCAAAAAGGTTTGTAGGTGAGTAATGTTTCTAATCTATCCCAGGAAGCAGGGCAGGAACTTGATGATCCCAGCTACAGCCTCACCCTTTAAACAAGAATTCAGTTCTCAGCTGCCCTGAGAGCTGCACAGTTGCTTGTGCCTGCAGCAGGATAAGTGGGGACAAAGCCACCAAAGAACAGGGACACTAGAGGTCCAGTTTGTGTTAACTGATGGCGTGCAGCTTATCGTGGGGGCAAAATAGGCCCTTTTGAGCATGTTGCTGAGGCTATTCTGGGAGATGCTGTTCTGGCTACTGCTGAGCTGGAGTATGAGCTTACTGTCTTTGCCTACCCTTCTCCCATCCCTCATGGTAGGTGGTGCTCTGCCAATGTAACTGCAGATAGTCACTCCTTAACCTAGTTCTGTCAGAGGGAGGCAGGCTAGGTTAAGTACTTTTTTATATGGGGAAAGTAGCCTCAAGGCCAGGTTCTCTTGCTCAACTTCTATTACAGTAATAGCTTGTGACATTCATGCTGTGCTCTGCTCAAGTGTGTGTGATCAGCTCCTGATTGGACTTAATACCTCTGTAAATAAAAGGAGCATAGAACAAAAAGCATGAGATCTCATAAGCAAAGAGTCCCTCAGAAACCCGGCTGGTTCCTGGAAGAGTTAACTCATTTAGAAACCTTTTAGTGTGCTGTATTGATTACATGGATGTGTGCAGAGCAGCTGTGGATATTGCAGTAACAAGCTCAGGCAGTTTATCAGTGCATCAGTTATTTTACTGGTATAAAAAGGAGCTTTAATTGGGCTAACGATGATGGGTTCAATCTTATGGTGGAGCTATCTGGCTATCACAAAATTATCTCTCAGTGAGCTCATCTGTTTTGTAAGGAAGAAGCTCATAATCTCATAGGATGGAAGATGTGCTGTCTATTTATAGTCCCTGATTTAGTTTGTAAAGAATATCATGACTTCACAAGTACAGTGGCACTAATCTCCCTGGTAAAGCATTTATTCTAATCTAAAGGGAGCTGTTTGCTACAGAGCCAGCCATGCACTTTAAAGGGCCATTGAACAAATTTGCAGCTCTGGCTCTCATTTGCCTGCAAAAGCAGCCGGTGAATCGGTGTGTCCTGAACGCAGACTGCTCTCTCAGAATGAGACAGTGAGCTGGGAAAGACAATATTCCTACCCAAAAGGGTTGTAACTAGCTGAGATGAATGTAGGCAACAGCATATGAGAACATGCTGCAGCCAGCTGGCTGCTGGAGGTCTGCATGTGGGAGTTAAAAAGCAGTCTGCTGTTATTACACCAAGGACAGTGAGAGAGTTTATTTCTTGGGCATTTTCTACCCTATTCCAAACTAGCTAGTCTGGGGTAGCTTTCAGTGCTAAGCCGTATGTATTTGCTTTTGGCACCTGCTCCCAGGGGGTGAAAATACTTTTCTGATTATGCATGTAGAGACCACCGAGGACCATGCAACTAGCTGCAGTCCGCCTCCAAGAGATCCAACATGCTCACAACTGAGCCAAATGGAGAATGAGTTAATCAGAAAGCAAGGGTGGAGTGGAGCAAGGGTGCAGTCTTCAGGGCTGAGAGGAGCAGCAAACCAGCAGAGATCACTTCTGGGATGGAGGAAGGATATTGTGCACATGAGACCTGCTTGTACTGGAGTTTTGTCAGCAGTTTCACAGGCACTCAAGTCTTCAGCAGGATAATGGAGCCAACTCCATAGGACAGGCTGTGGGTGCAGGGACCAGCACCAGGGCTGTGAGGGCTCTGAAGGAGGGAGTGTGAGCGCACAGGGCCTGCCCTGCCACTCTCTACCTGGCTCCTGGTTTCTTGCATTGCAGCTGCAGCATCCCTCAGCTCTCAGTAAGCTCCTGGGCTGCACCTGTGCCTGAAGGGATAGTGCAGCCCTGGGTCTGCACTCATTTTTTCTCCATGGAATCTGCAGGAATAGAGTGTGGAGCAGTGTTCCTCCCTCACTTTCAGCCTGGTCTACTGAGGCCTTCCCCTTCTGGTTGTGGGCTCTGTGATTCATCAGAGACAGGCAGATTTATACACAGATTTATATACAAGGTATGCACAGGGTAAACTAGGACCACATCGGTTGAAAAGGCCAGATGTAATAGTGTTCCTTTAAATCATAATCCTTCATGTAATGTCACACTTAGTTGTCATGGAAACCATGGCATCACTAAGACTTAGAGCTCTTGATCCAGCGAAACACTTGAGCATTTGCTTTTGATATAAAGAAGGTGCTTAAATGCCAATTGTTTCTATGGCAGTGCTTGTATATCTTAGAGCAAAACCTACACTTTCATTTTTTCCTATGTGAGAGTGATGTGGCCCAGTAAAATCTTCTGGTTGCTTTAGTAAAGCCACAGCAGCGTGCATGTTTCACAAGCAGAGCAATGACCAGTACAGCAATGGTCTGAAGAGTCCAAATAGAAGATTTTTAAGAGACATTGGAAACTGAATGCTTGATTAGGTCCCATCAGTGGCTCTGCTTCTGAAACCTGAAAAAGCAGTATAACAATGCTTTTCATAATGCCTTCCAGTACTTGGGACAGTGGGTGTCTTTTAATTCTATTGATTGTATAATGAGAATTTTTGTAATGACTCTAGAAAACAGAGATGTCTGATCAGAATTTCAGTCCAACACAAGCATTCATGCTTTCAAATTAAATAACTATTTTACTGTAGCTGCTTCCATGGCATTTTATATTTTTAAGACTCAGACCTTGTCCTTGTTGCCCAGATCATGCTACAAACCAAGTACTCAAGGTGGTACTTCAGTGACTAAATGTCACCTTTCAGAAACGGCCTCACCAGAGCTTGCTGGGCTTGAGCAGGCTTCTACTGGAGCTCAATGGGCTGCTTATCACGATTGGACAGGTGGTTTAGTCTTTGTATTCCCAGTTTATAGTTCATATTTGTTGGTCCCATGAGCTATTGCTATTGCTCTGGCTGGCCTATTTGGTTAATAAAGTAGCGGGAAGTATGAATTCAGGAACACCGGGTCCATTAGAAGTTAATGCTTTTGATGAATTTCAGTAGTTGATAACTGGACCTACCCACAACTGTAACAGCTGTTCTAGAAAGTTATACACTTGTGTCTAATTTGTGTTTGTGCCAAGGAGACACGTCCTGCAGATCTTCAACAGAGGAAGGTGGTATTAACACTGAATTCAGTGCATTTATGATGCTTTCTGCCAGCAGAAAAACAATGAGATCCCAAAGGCAGGCACTTTTGTGGAAGTGAAGGCAGGTGGTTAATAAATGTGGCCAAGTCACAATTCTCTTTCAATTTAGAGAATGCTTGTGGACAAATCTTGCTGCTGCTTCCCGAGCTCCGCTGGCTGGTAAATGACTGTGTTTCTAAAAGCTTGTCTTGGAAAAAGTTAAAACTCTGTGAATGGAAAAAGGGTTTGAAAACATTGCTGGCTGATCTCCTTGCCTGGAGAGGAAGGTACAAGGTATAAGCCTTCGAAGAACCACAAAGGTAAATCAAGGAGTGTGTGGTTGATTTTGCTGATTCTAGAGTACAGGACAGAGAGAATCAGATCTGTGAAAACATTTTATTAAACAGCATGATTGCCATGAAGAATGAATGAGAATTTATGGTTGGCCGTTTTCACCAACAGCCACCCAGAGAGGGGCAGCTTCCCAGATTACTTGTTTGAGTTAATATTGCTGTATAAATTAATTTAAGTCCATGCCAGTTATCAAGGTGAGAACAAGAGAGGGGAAAGGGAGAGTAAAGCACTTCTCTCTTTTGTACTTAAAGGGCTCATGCTGAGCTTTTACATGGCTCATCTGAGTCTAGGAAATCGTACTGTTTCACTGTGTTCCCTGCAGCCCATTTTAGGCAATGAATAAAATAGGATTTACTGTCCTGAATGCTTGAAAACAGCAGCAGAGCACAAAAAAGGCGCCACTGCCTCTTTTATCGACATCCATTCTTTCACCTTGCGGGCTGTCCACATTACAGAGGCTTTTCTCTCCCCTCCGGCACACAAACCGAGGAAACCCTCCAGCCCCGCTGTGTCTGTACGGGCTTCTTCTCCCCTGCCGGTGCGGGGACCGAAGTCCCAAAGCAGGAACGCCGCTTTGCATTGCTCTCCCTGCAGCAGACCCGCTCGGCACTAGGTGGTGGTGTGTGCTCACTGAAGGACCTGCCAGAACCCCTCGCTGAGCCCAGCCTTGCCAGGGCTGTTGGTGCTGCCGGGATCGCAAGAGAAATTAAAACTGGGTTAGCAGGGAGGCGAGACTCTGCTCTTTGAGACATCTGGGTCAGAGGAGGTTTCTAAGCAGTCTCGAATCAGGTTTTCTTTCCTACAGCTCACCTTATGCAGCTTACCTTGCAACCATGAAGTAAAGGCCTTTTTCCCTTGCCCTTCCCCATTGTGCCCTCCTTGGGCCACCCTTGTCTCCCTGTTGGTGGCCACGCCTGGCAGGTCTTCAGCACTACAGCATCAATTCCTCGGGGATTTCTGGAGTTTCTTACCTCACGGTGGCAGGAAGCTTTGGGCCAACATTCAGGTTACGTTCTCTTCTTCCTGGTTTAATTTCATCTTTCTTGCTTAAATCCTCATATCCCCATTGATAACCTCTGAATATCATCGCTAAATAATCCCTCTCCCTGTATTTAGTGCTTGCAGCCTGCAGGTTTTGGGAGCCAGAACACAAATGAAGGGGTGTGCAACTACCTGTACCATTGGTTATATGATACAAATACGTGCTGATGTAGGGAGGTAATGATAAAGATTCTTTAACTGATTCCCCCCAGCCATGTTCCTCCCCTCATGTCCCTGTGGGAATCTAGTGTATCCCTATTTAAACTATCCTTTAGTTAAAGTGTTTATATGAGACTGGTTCTTCAAGCCAGATAAATAGCATATTACCATACTCTGCATTCTTGTAGGTGTCACACAGATGCAGTGTTGTTTGGAGGTGCTCTGTGTTGTGCCTGGAGCTAAAGTGAGTGCAAGCCAGGTCTAGGATTGGAGGGTTGTTGTTTATTACCATTTCTGAATTTTATTCAGCTCTTGGAGTGATTCCCTTGTCCTCATTGTTATTCAAAATGACTGTCATCTGGTAATGTCATCGGTGATCATCTCTTCTAGATCACTGTCAAAAGCTTGATCTCAGCTCTTAACACAGCACTACCATGATGCAATTTAAACATTCTAAGTACCTTTCCCTGCTCAGTAGTTTGTTATTTTTTATTCCTTGTTCACAGTTCTTAAGCCAGTTCCCAAGTTATGTGGGTATTGTTGTGTCAGGAGAGGTGAGATTTAATGTTAGATTTGGACTTTTGTGATTCAGTCTTTCAAATATTTGTTTAAAGCCAAGTATGTTGATTCTGCAACTTGCCTTTTACTCGCTGATGTTGTAAATCTATAAGAGGTTCCCTTCTTTATAGACTCCAGGGCAAATATAACTGCTTGTGGGTCTGTTACCCTTCAATTTTTTCAGTGGTTTTTTGTGCTTAGAATCTGTTTCTGGCAGGAAAAGAGTCAGATTTACAGAATGGCAATTGCTGGCATCATTCTTTTCTGAGGTTTGGTCTTGTATTTGATTCTCCAAGGCTGCTGCTTTCTGTGGCTCTTTCTTAGGCAACTCTGCTTCTTCAAGTCATCTTTATAATGGACAAAATTGGGCTCGTTTTCTGTCCTTCTGTCGCCCATAAAGATACATGGGTTGGTTTTCCAGATGTATTTCACCACTTTTTTTTTTTCCAGTGCTCTGTACCTACCAGACTTGATTTTGTGTGTGAGATATTTAAAAGTTACTAGATGCAGAGTGTGGTAAAAAGCCAAATCCAATACCAGAGTTTGGCAGATCTTGACCTGTGCCTATGGACTCCTGTGACCTCCAAATCAGCAAATGATTGAAATGCACTGATTTTCCTCACCAGTATTTTCATTCTTGTGAGTACAATGTGACCTTGGTAAAGCACAGCCTGTCCTGTTGTGGTGATAGGGAGAAAAAAGTGCTTATGATGTGTACTAGGGAGCAAGTGAAGATCTGAGGTGAACTGATCCCTATAAATCTTTTAGCATCAGCTCAAATGGATGTGCCACCTTTGGTGCTGCTTCTCCAGGGACTGTGTGCCCTGAGCCTCCTTCCTCCCCTTTGCTGTGTGTCCCCTGCGAGCTTTCTCAGCACAGAGGGATGGACAACACCCCAAGTACGGGCTGTGATAGCTCCTGTGCTGCTTTGCCTGCTTGCCTTGGGCAAGGAGGGTGTTAGGGTAGGATTCAACACGGCAGTTGTGACTTACAGCCTACAAGGCTGTAAACAGGGCCTCTGTAGAACTGGTCCCAGACTTGAGGTGTCTTTCCTCTTCTCAGACACCTGGATTCTGTTGACAACAGCATAAACATGACAAATCTCAGCACTGACTCCAGCTCCTTGTATAACTTTGGTAGAGACTCCTCCAAGTGTGGGTCAGGAATTAAGTTACTGTAGTGCTAGATCATGGTCATTTTCTAGGGCTGTCTATACACCCAGTTCAGCAATAACACTGCCTCTCAATGTATCTGAAATATCTCACCTATAAAATGAGGCTGCATCCTGTGCCTATTTTGGTGTGATACTGGTAGGGCTAGTGTTTGAGCCAGTCTGTTGAGGATTTGAACAGGGAGTATTGCCCAAAATTGAAACCCACCTACAAAAAGCAGTAGGAGTAAATGGGAAGCCCTGGCTGGTGTGGTTGCTGAGATGCGTTTGTTTTGTGTTTTCCAGGCTAAGTGATGCAGGGATGTCTGGCTGTGCTTGCAGAATCTGAAACAATAACTGTGAGCTGCTCAGTTCATCTCAGTGCTTGCCAACTCAGATGCCCTGTGCTGATGTTTTAAGTACAGACCACTGGCTGTCAAAGTAAGAAAATAGTAAGGAGATGAAGGAGCTGTGTATTCAGCTGTGATTAAGATTGCATCTCAGCACTGTGAGTACTTGACCTAGGGATCTATTTCCCTGTCTCCTCCTCCAGCCAGAAATCTATTTAGCGGGACTGAGCCTGGCATCTGACCTCTGCTCCTGTATATCCCTTTTAAGCTTCTGTGATGGCAAGGGAAGATAAGCTTGCTGAGCCCTGTAAGGCTTATGACTCTATGGATCCCAAGGAAGGAGTGGAAATCCTAGGGAGTCCAAGGATGGTGTGTTATCATGTTCTGAACAGTGCTCCATGCAGCTACCACTTGCCCCATCCCTTGATTTGAAAAAATGGTATCAAATTTTCCTTTATTCTCTGCCTTATTCTGTTATTTTATTAAAATCATGCCATGCCTCAGATTTGGCTGCATGGTTCCCTCTTGCTTTCATAGATGTGCTTTTCATGTGTCTTTAAGAAGCTATACGAGCCATAAAGCAGAACACTAGGCATATTCCCTCCCTCTGCATTTTAAATATGCACAAGGAGTTTGGTTTCTGATGTGTTTGCACAGTGGATTCTAATCCCCCTCTGCAGCATTGCAAGCCTGTGATTAGCATGGCTTTGCTTTCCTTTCCTGTGGCACCTTTCTGCTAATGAATTAATTCCCACAACTTTCATATGGAACAAAAACATACTGTTAACCTCACTTTGCAGACACATTCAGCTTTTGACTGTTCTGAAATGTACATTGTCCAGTAATAGATATAAAAATAGCCAGAACTACAAATCCACAAGCAAAATCAAATCTTCACTGGAAGGTTATTGCTTTTTCCTGTATAGGATTGCAAACACTTCAGTGGCTGAGCAAAACCACGCTAAAGAAGGGACGTATTTGACTCATATGCTGGTAGCCATAGGGATGGACTTGGAAGAATTGTAACTAGAAACTGCTCTTTGTCTATCCTGGGTAAAGCCATGCTACTTGTTTTATTAGTAGTAGTAGTAGTCGTATTAGTATGTTTTACATTTTAGTGTCAAACTCATGGCCATAGTATTTGAGTAGACACCTCCTTGACCCCTGTCCCTGAATGTCTGGGCAACAGTATCACTATCTTTCCAAAGCTGCTCTGGGATATGTTTGTTCTGAAATGCCATTCCTTAACTGTTGAAGCCTTTAAAAGTAAAGTAAGTGAGGGACTAAGCAATCCCATGTCCAGTGCATGCCATGCTGCTTGAAGCTGCATTGTCTAGCCATTTCATCAGCTTTTGTGCACTGATGTATGGCTTTTCTAAAATGCTTTGAAAGTGACTTCATTATGGTAGCAATGATTTTGATGCTGTGAGCTTAGAAGTTGATGTGGAAGCCTGTTTTTGGTGAGCAGGACTGCTTGGGTTGTATCTCGGAAAAGCAGGATCCTCTTGAGTCTTTCTGCCTTTGCCCAAGGCTTCAGGTAAGTTTCCTGCCTTATCCTTCTCTTCATGGGTATCAGGTGCTATTTGTCTTTTCTAGTCTGAGTTTGTGTTGCTACCTGTGGAAAAAAGTTTAAGCGTCTGTTCGACCCCAGGATCAGCTATTATCAAACTGCATCATCTGTCACTAAAAGTAATTTACACTTCCTCCCATCTCATTAATCTTATCCCTTTTGCTTTCTCTTTCTGCTGAGGTTCAAGATTACAAAAGCTCTGTGCCTTTCTTAGTTCTATAATCACAGTTGCTTCTTTGGTGCCTGCCATTTCTCTCAGGAAAGTGACATCAGAATTAAAGAGAAGGACCCTTTCTAAGGGCTAGGCTGCAAATGAGAGAAGTGAGGTCAAAAACCAAACCCGTAAACTCTTCTCAGAGAAACAAATCGGCCCTCTGCTAGGCACAAACACTTGACTGAATGTACCGGGAGATTCACTCAGTGGTAGAGCTGGGAATACAGCAGACATGGAAAGGGCATTCACAGGAAGAAAAGGACTAATATAAACTGAAATTCATCTGTGCTCTGGAACGTCATTTCTTTAAGCTCCAAACAAGCCTTACTATCATCAAAGCCCATCTATCCTATGTCTTTGTTCATTTCCTTCTTAGTGGCTCATCCTGAGCTCATCTTTCCTTCGAGTCCCTTCACCCGTTGCTGCTGGCTTTCTGTCTCACCAGGAACATGGCTAGCTTGAGGCAGGACTGGCAGTAAATGCTAATGGGAAGGAAAATTTTGGTCTGAACTGTTTGCCTCCTTTTTTTCCTGCCAGTTTTACCCCCCCAAAGCAATGAGGAATCTGCTGGGTGTTTTCCGAGGGTTTCAGTTAAGTTACAAAACTTGTTATATTTCAATGAAAGGGAGGCAAAAAGAAACAGAGAAGGTTACGAAGGCCTGTTATCTTCGTAACAGAGAGGTTTGGCCAAAGTTCGGATCCATGGAAGAGGAAATCTAGCTGTATGACAGAGGAAGGTTCCCATGATGTTGAAGGTGTACATGCAGGAAGAAAAGTAGAAAAAAGAAATGCTGCTAACATGCCATATAGATCAAGGGAACTTAAAAGCATCTGTAATGGCTGGAATCTGATACATGCTCCTGAGGGTCTTTACCAGGACTCATTTCCTTTATTACCCAGATATGTCAAGTCTTTCCATGTGCATTTGTTTTGTCTTGGGAGACTGAGGATTTCCTGAGTCATCTTGAGACCAACACGAGATTCGTGTCAAAGCCCCATAGCAAGTCCCTGAAGGAAGAAACAGGAATGAGTCAGACATGACAAGCTACTCTTTACACCTCTGAAGCAGCCTCTCTATTCCAGGGAGTGAGGCAGGCCCAATGTGTTCTTAAGGTCTTATCACAGAAATGAACTCACAGCTTGCACAATGCCTACTAAACACAGAGAAGCGAAACAGAATTTAGAGGAGTGGTGGCTGTGCAGCTGCATGTTGCTTCTTGAAGCCTGCAACAAAAAGGCGGACTGAAGGAGCTGGGAACAGTTCTAGACCAGACTTAAGCAATATATGGCTTTCAGGACACACTTGGCCAATGAAGCAATTAGTTTGGCCTCCTAGGGGGTCAGGAGACACCATGATGTTGGGATCGCTGGGTGCATGAGAGAAGTTCTTGTGCATTCAACAAGCTGGCCAGCTAATGCAGGCAAGGTGTCCTCAGCCAGCACACATGCACTTATCAGCTGCCAAAAAATGGGGTGTCACAGTCAACAGAGAGCCAGAGGGAAGGGAAGACGCATGAGAATGAGAAGACAAGGAGGATGGGAGTCCAGAGGCAGTGATAGTGGCAGTTCTGGTAAGATATGACAAACGGTGCAGTTTGAACTTGCTCAGCCTACCCACCTATCTACTGCAGAGAGGCATTCTAGGCCAAAATCCTGTCGTGTGAGGGAGATAGGGCTGAGTCACCAAATTCATTCCCCTGTTGTTTCATGCATCGCATCATGTAACGCCTGGCAAAGTCTGATTTGTTTAGTTTTGTCTCTGGTGTTCCAATAGAAAGGCTCTTGTGGGCCCTCCCTTTCTAAAAGGATTAGTTATAATTTTCTGCTGTTAATTTGTAGCTGTTTTGCCCTTATTATCTTCTTTTGTCCCTGAAAGGTCTTGACCCTGCCTGTTAATGCATCGACAGATAAGCCATATCCACTCTGTCTTCACTTTGCAGGCCATGCAGTCTGAGCCAACATGCAGCTCAGCCCTTCTAGGAAAGGTGAGTTGCACACACTGTATAATGGGAGTCTTTCAAATGATACCTGAAAAAACAGATCTTTCACCTCCATGGCCTTTCTGGTATCTTTCATTCAGAGTATTTAACCACTGCCAACCCTTCCTGGCTTTTGTAGCTGTGTTCTTTGCAGCTCTCTGGGATGGAAAGATAGGAGGTTTCAAGCCCACAGATCAGTAAGACTGACTCCATATGCTCAGAGTTGGGCATGTGCATAACTGTGTTTCTGGATCAAGATTAGAGTTCTCACCACTTGACAAGATTCAGCTTGTGCTTTGTGAAGTGCTGCCAGTTTCTCTGGAATTAAAGATTTATATAAAATATCAATGTTGAAAAAAAAGTCAATTCTCTGTTCCAGGTTTGTGCATGTGTGTAATGCATTAATTAAGAGCTGGTTGGGAAACAAGAAACTGCAACTGGTATCACAGTGCTCTCTTTATGCCATGTGTTCCCAAGGAGCTGTCAGCTGTCTACAGGCAAAACTAAGATGGAAAGGGACAAATGAAGGTGCAGAGATGATTTTTCTAGCGTCAGGAATTGGTAGAAATAGAGGCAGCACCTCTTGCTCCCTGAACGTAGCAAGCGTTCACTTTACTCTGCTTTCATGCTTTGCGGTGCTTTTTCTGGGGGTAAAATGCACAATTAGAGAGGAGCCTAAATGCAACACTAACACATTTTTTTTTCGCCTCTGCGTTGCTGTTTTCCAGCCTGCAACGATCGACACCAAGTTTTACTTGCACCGATCCGTCCGGAATGTGGGGCAGGCGCTGCTGGTTTGCGTTGGCAGACCTCGAGGAGGGCTGGCAGGACTCGGGGGGGACAAGTGCGAACCCAAGCGCCAGTTTTTGCTCGGCACAATCTAACAGCGCGGCGGGGCAGGAGCACCGCGGGCGGCGGCGGCGGAGGAGGAGGAGGAGGAGGAGGAGGAGGAGGAACACCGCGGGGAAGCGGGCGCTGCTGCCCGGCCCCGGGGGCGCCAGTGCCTGGGCAGGGGTCGGGGCAGCCGGGGCGGTGGCGGCGCTGACCAAGGGCGGCCGCGGGGCGGAGCGGGGCGGGGCGAGGGGCTGGGCAGGGGTCGGGGCAGCCGGGGCGGTGGCGGCGCTGACCAAGGTCCCGGAGGGGCACGGGGCGCGTTTCCTCTCTGCCCCGAGCGGTGGGAGCCCGGGCGGCAGGCGGAGGGCGAGCGCTTTACTGAGTGCGCCACACGGCCGAGGCCTGGAGCCGGGCGGCCCGCCCTGACCCGGGCGGGGAAACGCTGCTCGGGCGGGCCCGGCGGCGACCGGGCCTCCCCACCACACCGGTCAGTGCGGCGGGCTCCGGGAGGGACGGGAAACTTCTCTCTGTTGCCGTCGTGAGGGGGATAAAACGGTGCCCCTACTCCTCTGAACAGTTGCTGCATTATGGTGGTGGCGTTTAGGCTTGAGAAGGAGCTTTGAGCAGCCTGGGTGAGGCTGAGGGACTGCTACCTGAAGGGGTTTGTTTCTGCCCCCCTGCTTAAATTCCTTGGGGTCTGTTTGTTTTGTATGGGTGGAAGGGAAGCTACGGAAGTGTGCTACGGTAAAAATCCTCTGTGTTTAGGAAAGTTTAGGGCCTAAACTTCCCAAAGAATTTGATTATATCGGGGTCTGTGACTCATGTTCAGGAAAGTGCTGGCGGTTCCCTTTGATCAGACTGGTTGTAGTTCTAAGTGAATTTAAAAGCCTTACCAAGATTCAGCTGAAGAGTAGGGTGTTGAAAGACTTCAGCTGGTTGAAAATAGGGTTACTAGGTCTGGGTTTGAAGGAGGTAAGCTGTAGAGCTTTTTTGTCTTGCCTAAAAAAGGATAAAAGCTTCAAACGGTGTGGAGGTAGAACCATGCATGTAAGTACTGAAAGATGAAAACGTGCATGCAAACCACGCAGATCTAATAGTCTTGACTGTTACTTTGCTTGCCTTAAAGTAGCTTTATTAAGTTAGAGTTGTTAAGAGGATCTTTCAAGTTTCACAGTTACTTGTCCTGAGAAGTCAGTTCTGGGACATGGTCATGGGGCAGGTGTTTGTTTTACTGGACACTGGTACGTTGTTGTAAGTTATATTTTCTGTGGTAAAATAAGTGAGATGCTTTGGTGTTCTTGTTTCTAGAATGACCTATCAGATGATTGATTGTGTGACTTCCTTCAGATACTTTTTATTCAGTAGAGGGTGTTTAATCTCCGAGAAGTCAGTTGTTTCTTTCCACAGTATCATCTGTTTCATCAGTCTTTCTCTAAAGAGTAAAATTAAAGGTTTGATGATTGGGCACCTCAGTTGCCAGTTGAATTTGGTGGGTTATTCCTAATTCATCATGTGACAGCTAACAGGGAAGCCAGTAGCAACATGGTGTTTGATGCCTTGGGTTTGTGCTGTGGTGTACAACTGCATCTGAGGCTGCTTCTGTTGTAGCCACTTTTGGTAGTAATTCTTTCTTAACTTACAAAGAAATATGCTCATTTTCTGGTAGGCCTTTGCATAAGGTGTGTCTGAGCAAACAAGAAAGAGGCTTAGGTCACTCTTGGCATTTTTATGTCTCTAATGAGGGAACAGTGTCTGCAATCTGCTATTACAGTCACTTGCCCTGAAGGTCAAGGGGTCTTTCACATGCCATTACAATTGTGGCGTATGAACTTGCAAAAAGAACAGGAAAAGAGAGGTTTCAAACGTTAGGGCAGAGACTTCTGCTTTGAAAAAAGGCTGTGTCCCAGCTTCTTGAAGTTTCCGTTTCATAGGTGTCTGCAATCAGCCTGGTGCTTTCCAGTGTTGACTAATTCTTGGCTCTTTGAGGTAGGTGGCTGTTTTCCTCATCTGTTAAAAATAAATGGGAGAGGGCAACCTGAGATACCAAGGTGGCTCTCTTGAAACAAGTGGGCAGCAGATGACAGAGCCAAGAAGAGAAAGCTGACCTCTGGGCTTGTGTCCTATTTTTTTTTGACACAAGTGTTAGAACTCTGAAGTGTGACGAAAGTGATTTTCCTCGCACACACACACACTGAATTGAGTCTCTTGGCCTCAGTTTTTTCTTGTTTCTAGTTTTTTCTGTAGTTACAGTAAAGCAGAAAAACATAAGTCTTATTTACTGCGCTTCACTGGATCTGCAGGTACTGTAGGAGCTAGAACTTGAAATGGCAGTAGGAGCATGCAAAAGCCTGTAAGGCTGTTAGGAACAACTGTAAAGTTGATGGTAAATACATATTCTTGAAGAGACTCACCCTTTGCATCAGAAGCTGCTATCTCAGTGCTCTGGATTTACAGTGCAAATATGTAACTTTAGCTGTCTGCTTCTCATAACCAGGAGCAATACTGATCAAACCAGGATGTTCCCCTTACTCAACAAAAGTTTACAGATTGTGTGTGTGGATGCTCAAGAATCCTGTTAAGGGGAGCTGTAAGCACAAAGCTCAAGAATCACTTTTCTTTGTGGTTCTGTTTGAGTACCTCAGTATTTAACTAGAATGAAAGCTCTCTAGCAGTGTGTACAGCTGCTGAAGTTAGTGGATGGAGCAAAACCTGCTGTGGAAGGAAGCTTCCAATAGCACCTACACCAAGTCTGAAAAGAGACCCTATAACTAAGCTGTTCCAGTCTTCACAATGCGTCTCTTTCTTTTCTCCAGTCTAGAGAGAGGAGGCAGAGGAAAAAGGAAACATTATCCTGGAGAGATGAGGGAGAATGTCTGCTTAGGAGCTGCATGGATCTCCACAGGTTTCCCAGTCTAAATTCCACAGTTTGATTAGAAGTCTGCCCTGGAATTTCTCACTGAGATGACTCTTCTGTTTCACGAAGCGACAGACGAACTTTGTCCAAGTCTGTACTTCATTATTTCTGGTAGTGACCCATATTGGAACTTTAATGGTTAATCAGATTAATTTAAAAGAGGTACTTTAGGGTGGAGTCATACCTGTCAGAAATACTGCTGCTTATTCCTGAGAACTGTCTAATTATTGAACTTGTTCAGGCTGTGTACGTTCACATTCCCGTTCTGTTATGCCAACAGCAGTGTCTCTGTTCTGAAGTTTTGTTTCTGCTTTTCTCAGGTTTTCATTTAACAGCAGCATTCCAGTTCATCAGGTTCAATAAAAGTGTCCATTACAAAGTATACATATTGATCCTGTTCTGCATGTTTTTTGAAACAGTATCAAAATAGTGGCTTTAGAGGAGTGTGTGTGTTGATCGTGCCTTTCAGTGTCTTTCAATGGAATCTTGTAGTTTGGGTTGGTACCTTATCAGACTTATGTCATAGTATTCCAAAGGGTGTATTAGAATGATTCAACCTTATCCTTGTTAGTGCAAGAAAAAGGAGTGACTTGGGCTGCTGTGAAACATCTTGTGTTTTTTATATAATCTCATCAGAGAGAAACTGGATATTAATATCTCCACCCATACACACAGAACTACCATTGAAACTGTGTCCTCAAGTAGCACTTGCAGGTAGAATGGGGTTTGTGCTAGCTCTGGGTGCGAGCAGATTTTGCCTGAGACAGATGCTGGGCTCTGATGTGATAGCCTTCATATATTAACAGTTCAGTACAGGCGGTAGGGCTGGCTCCAGTACACTCTTCTTTCTCTGCTGGAAAGAAGTATCTTGTGCTTCCACTGAAAAATAGCCTGCTGCTAAATCAGAGTTAGAAGCTGCTGTGAAAGACTTGAAAAGGTTGCTGTCTACAGATAACTGCAATTGATGGGAGATGTCTTTATTTTCCTTTCTAAACCAGAATGGATGAGAAGCTTTTGATAAGTTTGGTATATGCAGAATGTTTGAGTACATTAGAATATTCAATAGTTCTTCAAAGACTAAGATTTTAAAGCTAAACACAGTCCTAGCTAATGCCTAGATGGCTGATAACCTTTTGAACAGCCTGTTTATTTTTACACAAACTAACCACACAATGAATGAGGCGTTCAGTTCCAGTCACTAGACATTCTCTAGTTGGTGTTGAGACTTTTGTCTTGCAGCAGATGGATGCCAGGACTAAATAAAAGCGTACACAGCTTTATCTTGATCATATGTGCTTTTCTAACTAGAATTAGGGGTACTTGGTGCTTTACAAAAAGGCATGTGAGTTAACTGTTATCAAATGTAACTTATGCAATAGAAATTTAGAAGTTTAGTCTTGTTTAACAAATCGTAATTAAGCAAACAAATACTAAAAGAGTGAGGATTTTAACTTCTTCTGTATGCCAAGACTGCAGTTGGAAAAAGAATATTGCAAAAATGAGTGGGAGGAGTATTTTGTGCCTGGAAGACACAGGGCCTTATTTTGACCCCCCAGGTTAGCTGTGCTCTGTGACAGACTGTATCCAGTACTTGAGGATGTTGCAGGTTGTTGTTCTGTCTCTTTGTAACGTATGAAGTGCTCCTAAAGCATCCTAGATAGCCACAGTGATGGACTTCAAATATAAATGCTGGCTTATGTTGAGGCCTTAATGTACAGGAAATTGCACTTACTTCAAATGGGTTACTCCTGCGAGTTAACGATACAGTAATTTCTGAACTGGGACTTTTGTGGCCCTCAAAAGAGCTCTCTCTGCACTTTGATAATTAAAAGAAGTTCTTATTAAAAGTATTATCTTCTTTTTACTCATCATGCTTCCTCATGGTAACTGTTCAGGAGGTTTTTTCAGAATACTGAAAGATATCTGCTAATTTTTCTGTATTTCTGAATATTCCCTAGTTCCAAAGAGATTAATTTAGAGTAGGGCTATGTTGTAACAGGAGTCGGAGTGTGTGGGATAGTTGCCTTTGATTTGTGTTGGCAATGATATTTACTTTGTGTCAAAACTAGAGTTGCTGTAGTTGGCTTTACCCCAGACCTTTTTCTTGCTACAAGAAGCAAGAGCACGTGCTGGTGCTCTTGATTTTTATCTGCCATGCTAAGGGCATGCTAAGATTTAGATTTTTCTGTCCAAGCTTTTCATCAATGAAATAAGAAAAATCAGGGAGTGGTGTAGACAGTGAATTCTATTCTTGAAAATAAGGTGGCACTTCTCAGTTCAGCACGGCAATCTGCAGTGGAGCTCTGTAACATCCGAATTTACCAATGGAGTTGATCAGGTGTGTTTCCGGAAAAGAGTAACTTCATTCTGTCAGACTTTGTATCTGTAGGTGTGTGTTCTGTGTTATGGCAGGGGATACTGTGTATTGAAGAGGTGCTGATATTCTCAGCGTGAGTGCAGAATTACAGTTGTTTTGAAGAACACAGTATGATTGTGTCCTGTGCACTCTAATACTGCTGTTGCTCACAGACCAGCAAAGGCTGTGTGCCTTGTGTCGTGGCCAGAATTGTGTTTCCTGGATTAAGGACCTGGCTGGCATGTAAAATTCTTTACTGGGTTAGTGTTAATCTGGATCACTTCCCAGTCTGGCTGACTGTGTGGCTGCACAAACAGCTGTCCTGCCACAACAGAGGGCACAGGGGCGAGGGAAGTGCTGGGGAAGACTGGTGAAGCCAGCATTCCCGACAGAGGAGAACTGCTTGCCAAGCTGCTGAGCCCTTAGTGGCAC